>NW_027131482.1:0-243004 GCF_026122565.2 Emydura macquarii macquarii
AGACGCAGCCAGTGCCCCATGGCGGCAGTGGGTGGGTCGGTCCCTGCCCTGTGTCTGTCACACGGCTCGTTCCGGCCCCTGCAGGTCTCGGGATTCAGCAGCTGCCCCCCACGGCGAGCGCCCCGGCCGGGGCCAGCGTCACCCTCAGCTGCACCTTCCAGAGCCGCAACCGGACTGGGGTGCGAGTCACCTGGGCCAGGGGCTCCGGGAGGCCGTCCTGCTGGATCCCGCCCACCCCTTTTACCAGGGGCGGCTGGCCGAGAGCCGGCGGGACCGGCAGGGCCGGGCGGAGGCCACGGTGACCCTGTCAGAGCTGGTGGAGAGGGACTCGGATCTGTACCGCTGCTTCGTCACCGACCCCCAGGGCCAGCAGGCGAAGGGCACGGGGACCGCGCTGACCGTGCTGCGCAGTGGTGATGTGCGGGGAGGGATTTGGGGACCTGGGGCCTTTCCCCTCTGGGAGGCGTCAGCCCAGGAATCACCTAACGCCTCATTTCTATCGTCCAGATGTCCCGGGGGGACGGGAGCTCTGTCGGGACTACGGGCCCCTCTTTTACCGAGCCGTCGTCAGCCTGTCGCTCGACGTCCTCTTCTCCCTGGGAATCATCCTCAGTCTGCATCCTTAGAACGGTACCGGCTCCGCGTGGGATCCGCCATCACTTCCTGTCCCAAACTGTCACATGGCGTCCCTGTGCGGGCTGGTAGCCAGCCCCCACCCCTCACCCCAGAGCCAGCTGTGTCTCGGCACCGGGCGAGGGGTCCCCATGTAATTGGTCTCTGCACCCCACCCCAGAGAGGCCTTGTCTCAGCGCCAGGTGAGGGATCCCCATATAAACAGCCCCTGCGTCCCACCCCAGAGGTGGCTGCATTTCATCCCTGGGGGGATTCAGTCTCTGTCTCTGTATTTATAGGGCTCTGTCCCCATAGCATTTCCCCCCCAGGATGTTCAGTGACGCTCTCGTTCTGTTTCCCAGGTGTCCCTGTGGTGGGTCCCGTGGTGGGGGGCTGGCTTGGAGCTGCCCCAGGCGCCGGGGAAGGTGACTCTGATTTAGCCACTGACAGGGGGCTGGTCACCTGCAGGATTTTCCGAGCTCTGGGTTCAGAAGCCGTCAGACCTCGCTGGACTTGGAGCCGCCTGCCGGAGGCTCCTGTGGGGCTGGGGCTTCTCCACTCCCGTCTGCTCCTGCGTGTGGGTCACGCGGCCCAGGGGGCGAGTGGAAGGGGCCGTGTAGCGGCAGTGGGAGCCTGTGAGCTCCTTTGCTGTTCAGTTCTCCTTGGCACAGGAAACGGCCCGTTGCTCTGGGCATCGGGGTCCTGGGGGTGGGTGTGTCGCGGGAGGAAGCTGTTCACCCTTCGGGGCTGCTGGCATGAGCCTTGTTCAGAGATCTATAGGGCCAGACCCCCAGTGCTGTCAATCGGCCATACTCCCTTGGAGGCAGAGGGGCCCGACCCCCAGCTGGGGTCCATGGGCCGCAGCTGAACTGAAATCAACCCAGATGCTCCCATCTCCTGCCTGTAGGTCGTGGCCATGGCAGTGATTTTAAAACAATAAACATTTCTCGTGATTAATTCCTTGTGGGACTCAATTCTCCCATTTACACACCAAAATTCTCGGCAGTAAAGGAGGGGACACGCTGGGCTGCTGCAGAAAAACACTGAGGGAAGCCTGCCTGATTTTATTTGTTTTTTTTTTAGAAGCGCGCCGCCGCTGGAAAAGACACTTCCCAGGAAAAAGAAATGGCTTTCCGCGTGCGAAAATAAAATGTGTTACGGAAAAATTCCTTTGCGTGAAAAAATGTAATTCCTCACGAGGGAAAAAACTCGGAGAGGGGAAAGAGCGTGACCCAAGACGGGGCAAGGAACAGCGGACAGAACCCAGGCGTCCTGGCTCCCAGCCCGACAGTTGTAACGGCTAAGCCCCTATAGCCGGGAGGTGTGGCCTCCTTCGGAGATTGACAGCGAGGGAGAGCCAAACCCAGGACTGCAGCACCTGACCGGAGGCAGGTGGGCGGGGCTAGGCCTATAAAAGCCAGGCCTGCCCGCTCACTCTGAGCCCAGCGGCCGAGGGAGAAGGACGCCTCTCCCTGGGTGCCTGAGCCTACGGCCGCAGCCGACCGCTACCCGGGGGAGAGGCTGCCAGAGCCACCCACGGCGTGGGGCCCTGGGGAGCTGCCAGCCCCCGGTGAGCCGGACGGGACCCACGGACCCTGGGACCTAGAGGAGCTGCCCTCCCCAGAGGACCCCCAGCAGTTCCCGGGCCTGCCATCCGGCGAGAAGGAGCCGGGGAACGGCTCAGGAGACCAGGCGCTCTAGGGAAGCCGACTACGGCCCGGCTGAGCCTGCGCTGGCT
Source organism: Emydura macquarii macquarii (assembly GCF_026122565.2). NCBI lineage: Eukaryota > Metazoa > Chordata > Testudines > Chelidae > Emydura > Emydura macquarii. The sequence goes on from NW_027131482.1 coordinate 2,351, forward strand.
CCGAGTCGGCGCGTTTGGGATGGAGCTCCGCTGCCCCCGTGATGGGACAGCCCGTCACTGACCGGGCCCTGGGCTGGGACGCAGTGGAGACGGGTGGGCCTGTGCCCCCCTTCCTACCCAGAGTGGGGCTGGTCGCCCCGTGGAGGCCAGAGCCTGGCCCTGTCTGCCTGCCACGCCCTGCCGGAGGGCCGGGGCCTTGGACCATTTCCTCGCCCTCTCGGGCTAGAAGCTGTGTGTGTCTGCCTGCCCCACAGACGGCTGTCGCCCTGCCGGAGGGCTAGGCCTGCGCCTGTGTCCTCGCCCCACGGGGCTAGAGCCTGCATTGACCCCGCCAGCCTGCTCGGCCAGCCCCGAGACCAGTGTGAGCTCGTCCCGGGGCCGCGGCTCCAGCGGGTGAGAGAATCAGCCCTTTGTGCGGCCGCTAACGCCTGGCTGGAGGGTAACACCTCGGTGCTCAGCGCTGTACGTCCACGGGGACGGGAGTGGGGTCTAGTGGGTTAGCGCCGGGGGGGGGGGCTGGGAGCCAGGACTGCTGGGATCTCTCCCCAGCTATAGGAGGGGAGTGGGGTCTACTGGTTAGAGCGGGGGGGAAGAGGTGGGGCACTCCTGGGTTCTTTTCCCTGTGCAGAGGTTTCTCTGCACCCTTGCAGGCTGGACGCCTCTCCTGGCAGTGAAAGCTGCGCGCCTGGCACCTGCTTCCGGCTGGAGGGACGGGCACCAGGCTGCATTGTTTGTGCGTTGCCCGCGGCCCCGACTCCGACGTTTCGGGCGCTGATGGTAAATTGCCCCCGCCGGCCTCCCCGCTCCGCCACCTGCTGCCTTTGCAAAACCTGCGGCCTCCCCCAGTGCTGAATTTCCTGTTTCTCACCACGACGCGCAGCGGCTCCAGTGAATGCAGAGCCCCGAGCAACTCTGCGCACTCCGGCCTGCCACAGAAACTGTGGAGCCCCCTCCCCCTGCCCTGCCAGCCGCTGCGCAGACCTGAGCTGAACCAGGCCCAGGGGTGCTGGACTCCTGGGTTCTGGCCCCAGTTCGGGGAGGGGAGTGGGGTTTAGTGGTTGGAGCAGGGGGCTGGGAGTCAGGACCCCTGGGTTCTTTTCCCAGGCTGTGGGGCAGGGGAGATGCACACAGAAGAATGAGCTCTGCTCACCCCAGAAGCTGGCGCACAGTCAGGAGGGGGGTGGGTGGTGAAGAGGATGGTTCTGGGGGCAGGCAGCCATCCCATGCTGACCGCCGGCTGGGAGATGCTGACCTGGATCGGACCCCAACCCCCGTGGGTAGGGCAGCAGCAAGAACACAGGGCTGGGGGCTGGGGCCACATGAGGCAAACTTACCCAAGGGGGGGAGCTGTGTGCAGGGACGTGTCCCCATCTCAGCACGCTCTGGGGCCAGCAATCACCCCCACCCCACAGAACCTTGCAGGGCTCCAACCCAGGCTGCCGCTATTGCTGCAGGCTACAATCATCCTAGAAATGCAGCTGCATCTGGGGTGGAGCACATCAGTGCCTGGTTTGGCTATACCTATATTTCTCTATTACAGCAGGTGCCACCAGGTGGCGCAGTTACACACAGACGTCCAAGCAATTTCTTTTTTAGTGCGCGAGTGAGGTTTTAGCACGGGAAGAAATGCGTCCGTTGTCATGGACTTTCAAGCTCTGGGGCTGGCAGAGGGGCAGGAGATACGTTGCGTGCCCCAGGATCTGACTGGAGTCGATTCTGGAGGCGGCGCTGCTCCCCGGTGCCAGGATAGGTGGGTTAGCCGGGAATCCCAGGCGAAGGGACTTCCTGAATGCTCTTGGTCACCATCTCGGTCCCAGGACTGGTGCCTGTGGGTGTGAAGTCAGAAGGTTACGCTCAGCAGACGCCCACAGTCCACGGCTCCGCTCTGCCGGCTTCTGAACCCACAGCTGGGAAAAATCCCGCAGGTGACAGGCCCCCGTGAGCGGCTAAATCAGAGTCACCTCCCCCCTGTGCCTGGGGCGGCTCCGAGTCAGCCCCCACCGCGGGACCCACGGGGACACCTGGAAAACAGAACGAGAGCGTCACTGAACATCCTGGGGGGGAGGAAATGCTACAGGGACGGAGCCCTATAAATACCAGAGAGAGAGAGAGAGAGACTGATTCCACCAGGGATGAAATGCAGCCACCTCTGGGCTGGGGCAGAGGTTAGTTAGACAGGGACCCCTCACCTGGCACTGAGACGTGGCGCCTCAGCGGTGGGGTGCACGGACTGGTTACCAGCCGGCCCAGGGACGCCATGTGACAGTTTGGGACAGGAAGTGAAGGCGGATCCCGCGCGGAGCCGGTACCGTTCTAAGGATGCAGACTGAGGATGATTCCCAGGGAGAAGAGGACGACGAGCGACAGGCTGACGATGGCTCGGTAAAAGAGGGGCCCGTAATCCTGACAGAGCTCCCGTCCCCCCGGGACACCTGGACGATAGAAATGAGGCGTTAGGAGATTCCTGGGCTGACGCCTCCCAGAGGGGAAAGGCCCCAGGTCCCAAAATCCCTCCCCCCACGTCACCTCTGCGCAGCACGGTCAGCACGGTCCCCGTGCCCTTCGCCTGCTGGCCCTGGGGGTCGGTGACGAAGCAGCGGTACAGATCCGAGTCCCTCTCCACCAGCTCCGACAGGGTCACCGTGGCCTCCGCCCGGCCCTGCCGGTCCCGCCGGCTCTCGGCCAGCCGCCCCTGGTAGAAGGGGTGGGCGGGATCCAGCAGAACGGCCTCTCCGGAGCCCCTGGCCCAGGTGACTCGCGCCCCGGTCCGGTTGCGGCTCTGGAAGGTGCAGCTGAGGGTGACGCTGGCCCCAGCCGGGGCGCTCGCCGTGGGGGGCAGCTGCTGAATCCCGAGACCTGCAGGGACCGGAACGAGCCGTGTGACGGACACAGGGCAGGGACCGACCCACCTGCTGCCGCCATGGGGCACTGGCTGCGTCTGTCTGTCCATCCCACGACCCTTCCCGTAGCAGAGTCTGTCATTTTATCCTTATTTCTGTCCAGGCATCCGCAGGTCGTTTGAACCGTCTGTTCCCCTCCACACCCGCCAACCCGCCCCTGGAGCCCCGGCAGCCACCGCAAATGTCAAGGCCAGGCAGGTACCGGAGCAGATTTTAACGCACTTAGGGAGTCCAGCTTCAAAGAGAAAACAGGTCTGATCTGGCGCTGGGGTAGACCTGCCAGTCCTGGTTAATGCACCCGTCCCTTGCCCCCCATCCATCCTCCCCCAACCCATCCGTCCATCCAGCCGTCCTCCGCTACCCCTGCGTGTTCTCAGACCATCCCCCGGCTCCCTGCACCAGTCCATGCTCACTTCCAGCTCTGCTGTCCCCAGCCCTGCGAGGGGAGTGGGGTCTAGTGGTTAGAGGGGGTGGGGCTGGGAGCCAGGACTCCTGGGTTCTGTTCCCATCCCCCCAGAGATCAGAGCTCAGCTCACCAGCAGCGACCGAGGGGATGAGGAAGACGATGCAGACGATGCTGGGGGCCGGCAGCCGCCCCATGCTCCCCACAGGCCGGGAGCCGCCCCAGGAGACCCAGCCAGAAACGGCCGGGGCAGAACGAGCAGCCGGGGCGCGCGGTGGAAACTCTTGTGGTGGCTGAGCAGGAGCTGCCGGCCCAGGTACCCGGCAGCCAGGAGGTCACTGGGCCTGTGGGCAGCCGGGTGTGAAAGCGAAACTGAGCCGGGGGCTGGTTTCAGCAGCAGGACGGGTGCGTCTGCCCAGCGCCAGCCCCCTCGGCCCCTCTGACGCAGCTGATGGCCATAGGGCTGGCGGGCCCAGCTGGCCCTGGTGTCCCTGCCCCTCCGTGGGCCCCAGTCCCCTCTGGCTGCCCCGGGAGCATCCCCCAGTGGGTCCCAGAGGCAGCTGCTGGCTCCAGGGATGGCTGGAGGAGACCCGCTGCGAGCCAGGGGTCAGCGACACGGTCCTCAGTGGGGCTCCCCAGGTCAGGGCAGGGCAGAGATCAGGGGTCGGGGGAGCGGGAGGTGACGGGGGTGCAGAGGGGAAACAGGGTGTGCGGGCTGGAGAGAGAGAGAGAGAGAGCGTGTTACAGACAGACAGAGGGACAGAGCTAGAGACAAATAGAGAGCATGTACAGACAGACAGACGGACGGATGGCCCAACCAGAGACAGATGAATGGAGCAATGGATGGACGGATAGACAGAGAGCCCCCGTGAGACAGACGGACAGAAGGATGGATGGCCCCACCACAGACAGACACAGAACAAAGGAGCTGAGACCGGATCGATCCATCCTGCCCCTTTCCAGCCTCTCCCGTCCGCCTCCCGCCCAGTAAAACACCCGGTGCCAAACCTGCCCACCTCAGCCACAGCCCAGCTCTCCCTGTACGGCCCCCGGGGCTCATGGTGAGCTATGGGGAGGTGGGGGGGGATCACCCAGAGCTGAGGGGATCCCCCTCAGAGATGGAGTCTGGGGGCCAGGACACACAGAGGGGCGGGGCTGATCCATGCCAGAAGGGGGGTGCGTGTACACATGGTCACAGACACAGGCCTGTCCCGTTGAACAGGAGAGACGCACACGCAGCCATTCTGCACCGTACGCAGCCCATCTGACAGGTGCTGACCACACACACGGAGGATGCTGAGCAGCTGATCTGGCCCCACGGCATCACTCAGACACTGGGGACCATGGAGCAGCTGCCAGCCCTGAGCCCCGTCCTCTGCCTCGTCCTCCTCATCCCCAGCTGGGGCGCAGGTATGTCGGCAAATCCCGGCTAGCTAGCCCATGGCAGACAGACCTGTCCATCCGTCCCCATCCCACAGCCATCCCTAGCCACCCCCACACAAAAGCACCTCCTCTCAGACACACACACACCATCCCTCCTACCCTCCATCCATCCCTCCCTCCATCGCATCTGATCTGTCCCTCCGTCCTTCCGCAGTAACCCTCCATCTGCTATCTACCCATCCATCCATGCTTCGGTCATGCTGGGTAGATGCGGGGCAGCCTGTGTTGTATTGTTTGACATCAGTGTGTCAGAATCATCATCATCCATGTCAGCTCTGCCGTGTCAGGCGCTGTTAGACAGGCTGTGATGTGCGAAGTCAGATGGCAACGTTCCTGTCCTGTGCTGTGTGTGTAAGGGAGTTATGGATGTATTTGCTGTGTCTGTATTTCAAATTGTGCTGCCTGGGCCACACCCCAGGCAGAGGCCAGGACGATAGCCTGCTTCATGGCTCGTTAAGACACTCACGGATGCTGGGGCCCAGGAAGAAGCTAAAGGCAAACCTGGTTACCAGGACTGGCCCCTGTGGCTCTGGACTCCAGTTTAGCTCCTGTAAGTTTCCACAGGCCGCTGCCAGGGACAGAGGGTTTATGCGAAACCCCAGAAACCATTTTGTCTGCTATCCTGAGCTTCAGCCACCTCCCTACCTACCTCTGGGTCAAGTCCTCTGCAACTGAAGCTGTGTAACGAAGGACTGAGGCCCACCCCCTGGATGTGAACCAGAGCGACTGTACCAGCTGCAACTCACAGTTCTCCTAGAAACCTGATGTGTCTGGACTGTCAATCATCTGTATGTGTCTGATTTACTTTGACCCTTTAACATTTCTCTCATGGTTTGTTTCTTTCTGTTTACAATAAACTTTTAGTGTTAGTTACTGAAGGACTGGCTGCCAGCGTGGGATTTTAGGTGAGATCCAAACTCACATTGCTCTGGTGCTGTGACTGACCCCTTGGGGTCAGAGGGCCTCCATAGAGTTTAAATAACTGGTCTCTTTGCTGGACCTAGTGCTGATTTGGGAGCCAGAAGCTGAAATGCAGTGAAGGGGGCTGTGGGCATTTGTGTACCGGCTGCTGTGGGGATTCAGAAGCGCAGTTTGGAAAGTCTGGCTTCAGAGCCACCCGCCACCGCTGAATCTGCTCTCCTTGTACAGCCTGCCCGACCTTGGCATTATCAGTTGGCTACCCTGGGCAGGGGACGGGTTACAGCTTCCTCTCCATCAATTCCTCCATCCGTCCTATCCATGTCCTTCCGTCCTCCTCTGCACCTGTCCTTCCATCTCTTCCCATCTGTCCATCTCGATCCCCAGACAAATCTTCAGCCTGGCGCAGACAGAAACCGTGCAGCCAGTGTAAACCAGAGTGGGTTTAACGCCGGATTAGCCAACCGGAGGCTGCTGTGCAGACTGGATGGTTCATTTCCGTACTGCCCGTGTACTGTGCTGGAGGGTGTTCAGAGCTCCCCCTCTGTGCTGACCCGCGGGGAACAGAGGCTGTCACAGGCCCCAGCGATTCAGCTCGAGCTGCAGCAACTCCTGCTTTCCGCTCTGGAGGGCCATGGTTCAATCTGCAGGTTGTTACCCAAGGTGGCGGCCAGCGGGAATGCACTAAAATCCTCTTGTCTTTTCATTCCAACGAAGCTGCTGCAGAAATTCCAGCCGGCTGCAGGAGAGCAGAGATCCGAAATGCAGGATCATCCGCCCAGAGTCCAGGTGAGTTTGCTGGGAACTCAGGGCGGGGGCTCTCGATAAAGTGAACAAATTACTGGATTTATCCGGCAGCAGGGATGGCAGCAACTCCCTGGGGATAGACGGGCCAAGGTGGATCTAGGGAGGGAGGGACAGAAATGGAGGATGGCTGGACAGACAGGGATGTAGGAAGGAAAGGTTGGATGGATTCACAGGTGGATAAATGGGTCTAGGGGTGGAGAGAAGATGGCTGGATCTCGGTTCAGAAATGAATTGAGGAATGAAGGTGAATGCAGGAACAGAGGCAGATACTGCTACAGAGCTGGAGAGAGGCGGAAAGATCAGCTGCACACACAGGACTCCGGTGGCAGATTCTCTCTAACGACCAGGATGGGTCTATCCAGTCGCACGGTGCTGCCCGGTGCATGACGCAGGTTCTCTCTCTTCCCTAGATGGTCTGAGAGTTTCCCAGCAGCCCAGGTCCCTCAACGCGACAGCCGGGGACAACCTGACCCTGACTTGCACCTTTCAGTATAAAGATGGCATCAGAGTCAAGGCGCTTTGGCTCAGGGGATCTGGAGAGGACGTGGTGCTGGATTCTAACCACCCCTTCTACCGGGGGCGGCTCCATGTGTCCAGTCTGGATGAGATCACGCAGGGGAAGGCGACGCTGACGCTGTCTGAGCTGGAGGAGCGGGACTCTGGCCTCTATCTGTGCTGCATCGAAATCTACACTAAGGGGACAGGGACGGGAGAAGGCACCGAGCTGAGAGTGACGCAGGGGAAGCCGAGTGCGACTGGTGAGCCAAGGGGACGGGGAATGGGACACGGGGCCTTTCCCTGTTAAGAATGGCCAGTTCTGATCCAGCCCCAGAGCAGGGAACAGGCTGGTTCAGGGGACGAGGAGAAAGAGGAGGGGCCAGCTCCAATCTGGACAGGAGATCAGGACTATCTGAGCGATGCGGACGCTCTGGGGGCTTGTCAGGTTCACATTAAACAACCTCCTGGCTGGCTCAAGGCAGCTTTTCTGTCACGTTGTCGCTGGCTGCAGCTCCGGTGTGTCAAACATCCTGTTAGCGCCTTGGGTGGAGAGAGATGGTGAGAAACCCAGCCTGCCACTTCCCCGAGAGCCCCATGGCCTGAGATGGGAGATGTCTCTCTCTCTCTCTGTTCTGTGCCCTGGGCCAGGCTGGCTCTGAGCTCCCGGGTCGGCTGAAGGTGAGGTTATAACCCGGCCCCGGTACCTCACTGCAGGCAGATCAGACTCACACTGGCAGCTGCAAAGGACTTTTTGATAAGCGGGGATTGAGATTGGGGAATTGTCTTGTAGTGTTTGTTGAAGAGGAAGTTGGCTGCTCAATGCAGGGGTGTGTGACACACACACACAACCCCACACCCAGACACAGAGACACATAGAGAGGTCCAGAAGGTAATCAGACACCCACAGCCCCACAGACATGCAGCCCCAGAGAGAGACAAGAATGGTCCCGTAACTCACACAGCTCTCCGCTGTGCCTGTCACCTGAGGTTCTCCCTAGGTGTGAAGGGAGTTTGCTGGCTATTAACCCAGACTCCAGGACAGCAGCTGGCCACATCATCCACCCCACATCAACCAGCCCCTCTCTAGCATCTCAAATTGGGGGCAACTTCACAGACATCACTGGGGTCGCTCCAGATTCCCTGAGATCAGAATCTGGACCGACTCCATTGGTGTCAGCAGAGTGGCCCTGCATTCACACCGGGAGCAGGGAGATCAGAATCCAGTGCTACAAAGAAAGACGCTAGAAAGGGTTTCCTCTGGCTGTTCCCAGGAGACATTCTTGCCCCTGGAAACAACAGGGAGGAATCGCAGCTGGAGGCCAGCGCAGAACTCACCATCTACAGAGCCGTGACTGCTCTGGCAGCCGTCAGCATCATCATATTATCTGGGACGCTCGTGTTGTGTAGACGCAAAGGTAATTATCCCTCCATCCACACGGCCTTCATCTGCCTGTTCTTTCAGCGTTCGAAATGCACTTCTCTTTCATCCTGCTGGTGCAAGGGGGCCAGGGCGCCTTTGATGGACGGTCTCTAGCCCTCGGCTCGGCTCCTATGCCTCTGTTCATCTCTTCCAACAATAACCCATGTCTTCTTCTTTCCTCCCCAGCAGCTGCCACCGAGACCCCTCCGCAGCCGCACGTAAAGGTGAGGCCATATAAATCGGCGCCTGCGTTTAACTGGGGGGCAGTGGCGCTTTCAAGGCCCTATAGACGCATGGTCCCTGTGACTCCGGTATAAACCGGACCAGTGGAACATGGCAGAGAGTTTGGGGTGCTTTAGCACTTAGCTATTCTAGTCACGGACACCGCAAAAAGAGTAGGAGATTATCTATCACCTAGTCAGACAGATGTAGACGTGGGGATAGACAGACAGGTACTGCCATACAGATCCATGTGCAGAAAGACAAACGGACAGATAGAAACTCAACTCACAGTCCCCCTGCTGTTCCAGCCCTGGGCTCCCGTCCACACACACACACAGCTCTGCCAGTGGCTCTCAGTCCTGATGGGCAGCCACCTGGGGCTGGGAGGAGGGGAATGTGTCTGGGAGCTGAGGCACGTTGCTGTGGGGCTACGTGTATTGGAGACAAGGACAGACAGGACTCCCCTAGCTCACAACCAGGAGTCTCCATTTTACCCGCTTCCCCCTTAAATGTGCTAAAGAACCCGGGAGGATGGCAGCGGGAGATGGATTCAGGGTGACTTTATTTATGTCTTCAATAGAGGGACAGGAGACCAGGCAATGACGCGAGCGAGGGTCTGCACTACGCCGAGATCACAGTCAAGGCTCCAGCTCAAACAGAATACGCCTCCGTCCGCACCCAGCGGCTCTGAAGAGTCAGATCTGACTGTGTAGCAAAGGAAGAGGCAGGAGATCCGGCATCACATAATCTTGGAGCATCTCCCAGGGTTAGTGCTATTCTATGGGCTGAGTCTTTTGCTTCGACAGTTACTTGCAGACTACTGTAGTGACAGATCTGTGGGGCCGTGGGCCAGACCCCCAGCTGGTGTCAATGGTCCGTCGTTCCACTTCTGTCAATGGGTCCAGATCCCCCACTAGTGTGAACTGGTGTCATTCCTCTCAGCAAGGAGGGAGATGTAGTGCAGCCCAGGCGATCGGCCAACAGGGAATGAGGCATCTAAACTTCAAAGCGGTGCCTCATGGGAGTTGTAGCTCAGATGCCTTATTTTCTATAGAGAACTCTCCTTGGCTGAACTACATCTCCCATGATGCACCATTTTCTCCTCTCGCGGTATGGGGATTGGGTCATAGGAGTCCCTAGCAGTAATGCATCATGGGACATGTAGTCTGGCCCAAAGAGAGTCAGGCCCTGGAATGACAACTCCCATGTGGCACTGCTTCGAATCAACACAGTTCAGTTTTTGTGATTTCACCAAAAAGTTGAAATTCTCTATAGAAAATATCAATGAGAGTGAAAACTCTATCTGTTGTAATGTTCAGTGGGGAAATAAAATCCTTTTTCTGCAGACAACTCTAAAATCTGAGATTACAACCTCTTTTCTGCTGCCTCTTGCTTGAAAGCACAAAACTGACCAGCAGAGAGATGTTTCCAGGTCACCACTGAATTGACGGCAACCGCTGGGTGGTGCGGATAGCCAGGCAGTGGTCTGTGGGCGAATGAGCTTCTAGGTCTTTCTCAAACACAAAATGAAACAGCCCTTAGGTGTGAGGTCAGAGTTTGTAAAAGAAGCAGAGGGAGCAGAAGCAGAAAAAGCATGTGGAAGAAGGAAATAAAAGGCCAGGTTCCAACCTCATTGAATCCAGAGTGACACCACTGAAGCCAATGGAGTCAGGTCACATTTTGATCTCACTTCCCCTGGGGTAAGCATGGAACGTAATAGAGTCAGGGCTGGAGTCTGATCTTAGATACATTTACACTGTCAATGAGGAAATCCTGATCTCTTTTAAAAGGGTAACTGTTAGAGCCACAAAACAATCCGTGAGGGACCAATATTTATTCTCTCTCAAAGATTCCAGCTTAAACAGAATCCTGATAACAAGCGGGAAGATTAATTTTCCCTCCCGATCAGTCCATGCAGCAAAATTGCCAGAGATCCAAAAATGCTGCTGGCATCTTTACCCACCCAAAATTCTCAGTGCTCTCCCAGCAGAATGGAGAACGGAACAGCGGCCACTTTCCCATCATTGGGTCGGCTCCTGTTGGGTTACAGGAACGAGAGTTTGTGTGTGTCGGGCAGGTCAGCAGATCAGAGATGTGTCTCTTTCCAGATCGCAACTGGCCCGTTAGGAAACGTGATGTCACATGTCATCCGGCCAATCCAGGAATTCAATGGGCTGAATGCTTTAAAGGGTGGTAGGGTCACCACCCAATGGTGCGGCACAGAGATGCCGCTGATGTGCCCCAGGTTCATGGTCAACGTTCTGCCAAGGGTTGGGGTCCAACCAGTCAGGGAAGTCGACTGGCTGAATGCTTTCATTGATTGGATAACAGTGCACCATGGAGATGACAGAGGTAAAAGGTCATGTAGAGAAGAGGGAGCTGATTGGCTTAACAGTTTCAAGGACTGTAGGTTTGCTGGTTAAGGGGGATTAAGTAACAAGCACCACAGCTCAAAAATCCCAGAAGGTTCCCATCTGGCTAATCCAATTGGCTACATTGTTTTAGGGTTATGGATTAGACACTGGGAGTTAAAGGTCAGAGTTCATGTGGACACATCATCCCCGCAAACCAAATAGTTAAATAGTTCTAGGGGCTACTGATCATGAAAGGTTAAATGTCAAAGTTCATGCAGATGCACCATCCAAGCAATCTCATTCGTTGAATGACTATAGGGGCTCTTGGTCCCCAGCATTCAGATGTCAAGGTTCATGTAGGTGCGGAGGTCACGCTCCCAGGCCTTTGCTTTGGCATCTCTGCGACGGGCCTCTCGCTTCCCCACCGTAGCTGCCCGTTCCGTCCTAGGCCTCTGCCCCTGGGGCTGCGCCACGGCGCTGGGGTCGTTGGCGTTGAAGTGGGTGACCTTGGGCCGGAGATCGCTGCGGAAGCCCAGGCCCTTCTGGTCCCTCTTGAGGACGGTCTGGACCGGGAACTTACGGCCAGTGCCCTCAGGCCCCAGCCCGGCCTCGCAGTCCCAGCCGCCTTTGACCATGAGCCGGAAGCCGACGTTGCTCTCAGGGATGTGGTAGCGGGTTGGAGGCAGCGGGTCGCGCCGGTTGAAGAGGTGGGCAGTGGAGCGTTCATGGAGCTCCACACTGTCCTCACTGTAATGGGTCTGGCACACGGGGCAGTATTTCCTCTCTGCTGCAGTCCTCCTGTGGGGGAGAAAACGGGGTCAGGGGCCGCCAGGTCGAGGGGACCGGTTGGCTCAGGGAGGTGGGGAACGGGACCTGGAGCCTTTCCCCTTTAGGGGGTGCAGGCTCTGATCCAGGCCCAGGATGGGGGGACTGGCTGGGTCCAAGGCAGGGGAACAGGAGACTCACCTAGTCCTCCTCTCCTCCGGCTGAACCGTCTCACGCTCCTGTAGGATCCTCAGCACGTCCTGGTGCCCGGCTTCCTCGGCTAGGTCCACCGCGTCCCGCCCCTGCGACTCACACACGCCCACCCACGCGGCTCCCCGGGTCAGCAGGTACTTCACGGCCTCCCCCCGCCCTGCGTAAGCTGCGCACATCACCGCCGTCCAGTAGTAACCGTCCCGATAGTTCACGTCGCACCCCTCCTTCTCCAGCAGCCGCCGCAGGGTCCTCACGTCGCCCTCCTGGGCCGATCTCAGCAGGAGATTCCCCTTGTGGGAGTCCGTCTGTCCTGGCTGGGCGCTGGGCAGCTCTGGCACCACCGGGCGTCTCAGCGGGGCCTTGCGTTTCCGTGCGGGGCTCGAGCTCTCGCCCGAGGCCAGGAGGCTCTCGTAGAAGCTTCGGGCTTCCTCGCCCACCATGTCCCGCTTCTCTTCCCAGCCGTGGGCAGGGGAGCCGGCCCGTTTCCGCAGCTGCCCATCCTTCCAGCGGTCCGATTCCTCCCGGGCGCGGGTGAAGGCGATGAGCTGGGGGCCGTGGCTCATGGCTGGCGGTGGAGGCAGGGGATGGAGGCGGGGGAGTGGCCGGCTCCGGCACCCAGGGAGGGATCAGCCTGTGGGGGGAGGGCCGGGAAGGTCAGGAAATGAAGGACACTGAGTGCTGATCCACACCACGGGGCACCAGGGTCCATGGCAGTACGGAGGGCAGGGCCGTGGGGGGGGCACAGCCGAGGGTCTGGGGGTCAGGGCTAGGTCCCTGGGGGGGAAGGGGTAGGGGGGCTGGGACCATGGGGGGCGGGGCCTAAACCCTGGGGGGAGGGCTGGGACTGTGAGGGGCGGGGGCTGGGACCCTGAGGGGGCGGGGTTGAACCAGGTCCCAGCTCCAGCCTTGACCAAACCCCTGCTCCCCTTGGCCTTTACCCAGAAGCCTTTGAGGGAGAGAGAGAGAGAGACCCCCACTCACCATAGAGACGCGGAGGCCAGGAGAGTAGAGCGCCGCCACCAGGCGAAGAGGTCAGGTCGGACGGACGCATGCGCATTAAATAAAGGCGTCGCCGCGCGTGCGCTTGAGGCGTGAGGCCTCTCACCGGCGCGCGCAGTGGGGCTCCGTTCTGGACATGCGCACTGGGGCCCGTGAAGCAGGCGGGCGGGATTTGGCGGCGCATGCTCATTAAGGAAGGAGACTCGGATGACTCCTCCCCCGCCCGGCTTGTTGCTCTGGGCCACGAAGAGCGATCAGCGCGCATGCGTAGTAAACTGCCCCGAAATGGCGACTGCTCATGCGCATAGTGTGGATCGAGGGAGCGGGAAAAGCCGCTCTCACGCATGCGTATGAGCTGGTACTGCTCCCAGCACCGGTTACGGGCACATGATGGACGGTTGCAGTCATACGCATGCGTACTCGCTAGTCACCCCATTGCAAGGCGTGTGGGGTTCTGGGCTAGGCGCATGCGCACTGGAGCGCACTACAACCACTCGAGAAGGCTGAGGGGGAAGGAAAGGAACCGAAACTGAAAATAGGCGCATGCGCACTCTCCTGTCCAGGGCCTGGGGGGTCATCACGGCGCATGCGCAGAGATCCCGGCCTCAACAGCCCCTCCTCTCACGCTCCTTAACGGCTGCTGCCTCGCGCGCTTCCCTCCTTCCAGCGCGAGGCGTCTGCCCCCGCCTCCCCCCCGGGCCCTGGAGCGGTTTCACTGATTTGCATATTTCCCAGCATGCCATTTTGCCTCAAATCCCGCCAGATAGCGTCATTTTTACCCCAATGTAGCGGGAAAAATAACAATTAAAATTAATTAAAAGCATTAGCGGCCAATAAGCAGGTAATTGTACCCAACCTCGTGTTAGTGAGTAACAGTATTTTATCTCACCCTAACCTGAATGTATAGTCAATCGGTACCTACTAATTAAGGCTAATTAGCATATTCGTAATTGCTCTTTAGGAGGGACTAATTAGGTTACTGATAAGTCATGAGTGGCGATGATTAACGTCGTGGGGCCTGATGAACAAGAGGGGAGCCATGGAGTGCAGCCGAGGCCTCAACAGGCGGAGCAGCAGCAGTGTCCGAGACGGTAAAAGAGGGGGGCGGGGTTCGCGAGGCCGCGCCCCCCCTGTGTGGCGAGACCAGCCCCCCCCATTCAGACAGGCCACCTGCTTTTGGGCCTTGACCACGCCCATTTATTGTACATGCCACGCCCCTTTGGGGAGCACCCCACTAGACCCAGCTCCCCAAGCCCGCCCCCCCTCCCCTCCGATATGGGATAGAACCCAGGAGTCCAGGCCACCCCCGCTCCCCAATGTGTCTGTTTTGTAGTTCTCTGGTCTCCTGCTCCCATGATGCTCAGTAGGGTCAGAGACTACATCTCCCATGATGCTCTGTGCCCCTTTCCCAGGGTACCTCCCTTCCCTGCCCCCTCCCCTGAGCTTCGAAGTTTCCCAGCATCCTGCTGCCCAGTCACTCCAGTGATGCTCAGGCAGGTACAGGACTACAACTCTCATGATGCCTTGCGGGGCACCGCCTGCTCCCGATGGCCCTGCCCGCTGTCAGGGCGGTGGTAGTTTGCTGGAGCCCACCTGCCCATTCATTCCAATGAGGCCTGGGGAACTCAGAGACTACGACTCCCATGAGGCCTTGCGGCCCACCACCGGCGCCCCTCCTGTCATGGTGGGTGATGTAGTTCTCTGGGACCCCGCTGCTTGTGGACCCCTATGAGGCCAATGGGGCCCATGGACTACCAGTCCCATGCTGCCTTGCGGCACAGCCCCCGGCATCCAGGTCTCCTCCATTGCCCCACGCCGGGGCTGTAGTTCCGCAGGGCCCCGCGGTCCCTTTCTTCCAATGGGCCTCGGGTGGCTCGAGAACTACATCTCCCGCCGTGCCCCGCGGCCTCCCACAGTTCCCCGCCCGTCGCCCCCCACGTGTCGCCTCGCCTTGCATTGTGGGAGCGGCAGTTCCCGGAGCGGGCCCGCTCCCGTCGGCTCCTACGGGGGCGCCTCGGGCTGCGAAACTACATCTCCCGTGATGCCCCGCGCGTGCAGCGCGCCTGCGCGTTGGGGGACAGGAGCGGTCCGGGGGAATTGGGAAAGCCAGGCGGCCGGGCCTGTGGCACTGCGCGCCTCGGACAGCTCGTGTTCGTGCTCGCCGGGCAGCGCCTGCTGGGGAACGGGACCCGACCCCCCCGGGGTGAGTGGGGCGCCGACCCCCCCAGTGCGAAGGGGGAGGGGCGGGGGGAGCCGACCCCCCAGTGCTAAGGGGGAGGGGCGGGAGGAGCCGACCCCCCAGTGCGAAAGGGAGGGTGGGGGTCTAGCCCCTTAGTGCAATGCAGGGGGGACGAGCTGGGGGGTTGCAATGGAGGGACGGGCCTTTAATTTCCCCCACCTATGCAAAGCGGAGCAGGGGTTCCCAGCACGGCACAACCGGGAACGGGGAGTCCCCAGCCTGAGGGTGACCGAGGCAGGGGGTGTCCCGTCATTCCTGAGCCGGGGGATGTTACCTCCGTTGATGGGGGGCGGCCAGAAAGAGGAAGCTGCATCTCAGCGCCAGGCAAGGGTCCCTGTATAAGTGAGCTCCTGCACCCCATCCCAGAGCCAGCCACATCTCAGCACTGGGCGAGGGATCCCCATATAACCTGCCCCACCCCAGAGGAGCCACATCTCGGTACCAGGTGAGGGGTCCCCATGTAACCTCCCCAGAGGGGGCGCATCTCCACGCTGGTTGGGAGATGTACTGGCTATGCTGGGATCTGTGTGTGTCGGCTTGTGGTGCTGCGGGCTGAGCCCCCCCTACTCTCATCACGCAAGTGAGCAGGGCTCGGGCACGGGCTGGGCTGATGCCACCTCTCTCTGCAGAGGACGGGAAGATGAGCAGCTCCGAAGAAGTGTCCTGGATTTCCTGGTTCTGTGGCCTGCGAGGAAATGAGTTCTTCTGTGAGGTGAGCTGGGGAGACGGGGGTGGGGGGCTGGGAGCCAGGACTCCTGGGTTCTATCGTGGGAGGGGAGCCTGGTGGCTTTGGGCAGGGGTGCACCCGGACTCCTGGGTTCTCAGCCCCTCTCTCTGCCCCCCAGGTGGACGAGGATTACATCCAGGACAAGTTTAACCTGACGGGCCTGAACGAGCAGGTCCCGCATTATCGCCAGGCGCTGGACATGATCCTCGACTTGGAACCAGGTGCTGGGGAGGGGGGGTTCCAGGGCTGGCAGGGGATGGGGTCGCCAATTGCCGCTTTGCGTGGGGCCCTTGTCTCCTTCCCCGTGGGCAGGGGTCACCCTTGTGTGAGCAGCCACTGCCCCCCGGCCCTCTGATCGGGCCAGCCCCACGGGCGCTGGCTGGCCCAGGGACGGCGGTGTGTCTGAGCGTGGCAAGCTTGGGACCTGCCCTTCGTACGACTGATGGGTCAGGCTGTGTGTGGCACGGGTGTGCGTGCGCCAGGGCGAGTGTGCGTGTCTGGCATAAGTGTGGAGGATGGGTGTGTGTTTGTGTGTCCCCCATCGCACGGTTGTGTGTGTGTTGCACAAGCATGGGGGATGGATGTGTGTGTCTGCACGTCTGCGTGTGTTGCACGGTGTGTGTGTTTTGCACAAGCTCGGAGGAGAGGTTTGTGTGTCTGTTGCATAGTTAAATGTGTTGCACAACCAGTGTGTGTCTTGCACAAGCGGGGAAGAGGGATCTGTATTTGTGTGTGTGTCCATCCCGTGGTTGTGTGCTGCGTGGCGTATGTCTCGCACAAGTGTGGAGGACGCGGGGGGCATATTCATTGAATGGTTGTGTGTTGCATGGTGTGTGTGTATGTCTCACACAAGTGTGGGGAAGGGGTGTGTGTTTGTGTGTGTCCATTGTGCTGCTGTGTGTCGCATGGCACGTGTCTTGCACAAGCGTGGACAGCAGATGCACGTGGCACACCTGGCTCTGTTCTTCTCGGACGACCATGAGCAGCTGCCCCGTGCGGGCGTGCAAGGATCCCCGGCTTGTGCATCTCACACCGGAGACATCACCGCGACACACTCACGCCCGTCCAGTTGTGCAAAGGCGCGTGGGTGCCTCGGGGGCGTCTGTTGCCCCAATCCTTGGAACCCAGGGCCACCCTCTTCCTTCCGTTTGGATACAGCCAAATATAAGATCCTGCAACTGGGAACAAAAATGCCGGCCACGCGCAGGGGCCGGGGCCCTCCCCTGGGAAGAGATGCCCCTGAACCGGGGGTCCCGGGGGAGAATCGCTCCTAGCGCGGATCTGTTTGAAAAACATCCCATCTGGGTTTAAAAATCGCTGGAGATGGAGAATCCCCCACGACCCTCGGGTTTGTGCCAATGGGTAATTGTGCTCTGCTACAAACGTAGGCCAGGTGTAAACAGGGGACTCTCAGGGTTATTTTCCCTTTGGGGCGCCTGCTGCCGGGACTCGGCGTCCGGTTCTGGTGGAGAGGGCCAGAGAAGAGCCATGAGAATAAAGGATCGGAAAACGGAGACTCCAGGATCTCAGTCTATTCAGCTTCACGGGAGAGCCCCGCCTGGGACTATTGTCTTTAATCCTGCTCTGCAGTACCCGCTCCCGCATTGTTTCTTGCATTTTAAGTCCCGCAAGAGAGAGAGATTCCCCCCCATGCTACTAAAAAAAACCCAACTCCACGGTCGTTTAATATATAAACCGAATTCAGACTGGTTTTACCATTAAAAGAGTGAAACAGATCTTGCTTAAACCTTGTAAAAATACTTTAAAGAACAGACATCACATCTCTTTCTATCCCGCGCTTAAATGGAAGCGTTAAAACCTTTCTGTGAGAAGGAAAAGAAAGGCTTTCCTTTGCTGAAATTCTCTGTATGACCAGCCACTGTCGTGTGTATCGCACGTCACGTAACACCAAATTGTGCCTTACCGGGGCGGATTTCTTTTCTTAAGGTGTATAAAAAGTAAGTTTAAAAAACGGCCTGGAGTTTTTGAACCGCTTAAGCGCCGGTTTCAGAACATTGAAACGTCTCGTTTGAGTTACGTGGCGGGATTATTATGGCTTTTTGAAACCCCTTGAACAGGAAAACTGCTCGCAGCGCTAGGTTTTTGATGGAAAGAAACGTTAAAAAGCAGCTGATGGGTAATAACATCAACTTAAAGAGCAGGCGGAGCTAAACGTGCATTTTATTTTCCTGCAAATTCCTGCAGTCTGGTTTCTTCGTCCACCCAGTCCTGCCCGCACCGAAGTCCATTTGACCCCTCCCGATATTATGGCAGCGGATCCTGCGGGATCCCAGTCCCGCTGCCTGGCTCTGCTTCACAGAGGGAAGGTGAAGGGGTGATTGGACCCCATCTGGACGTGTCCCCGTGGGGGGGACAGGAATTTGGTAGTGGGCTCTCAGACCTAGGAGCCAGGCTTCCACGGGCGGAGGCGGACGTAGATGGATTCGGAGGGGGTTGACGTGTGCGTTGTCAGCAGTGAGGAGGATGAACGATTTCCGAGGGGTTGGGGTGGATCTGCCATCCCCCCAGCCCCGTTTCAATCCGGAGGGCTGGTTTCTCTAGCCGATCGGCCGGGGGAATTCATTCCGGGCAGTCGTATGGCTGCTGGCAGGAGCTCAGGCTGGATGGGTGCGGTGGTGCCACGTGGCTTTTACAGTCCAGGAATCCCATTGGGCAGGGGTGACCCCTGAGCGCCTGGCGTTCCCTCCCCCCCCAGCTCTGTGGGGTCCCTTGTCTCGCTCACGTGGCCCCTCTCCTTGCAGACGAGGAGCTCGAGGATAACCCCAACCAGAGCGACCTGATCGAACAGGCGGCGGAGATGCTGTATGGGTTGATCCACGCCCGGTACATCCTCACCAACCGTGGCATCGCCCAGATGGTGAGTGCCAGCCCTTCCTGCCCCACTGAGCCAGACACTGCCCCCGCCCTGCGGTCAGATCGGGGCCGTTGCCCCATGCAGGG
Source organism: Emydura macquarii macquarii (assembly GCF_026122565.2). Lineage (NCBI taxonomy): Eukaryota > Metazoa > Chordata > Testudines > Chelidae > Emydura > Emydura macquarii. Next base: position 21,220 of record NW_027131482.1, read on the forward strand.
GAAAGGCCTCGTGTCCCATTCCCTGCCCCTCTGGGCCCGCCAATCCTCGCCCTGGGGCCGGATCAGAACCGGCGTCCCCCAGAGGAGAGGGGGCCCATTCCAAGCCCTGTCTCATCCTTTCTCTCTCTTCTTCCCAGCTTGAGAAGTACCAGCAAGGGGACTTTGGCTACTGTCCTCGTGTCTATTGTGAGAACCAGCCCATGCTGCCCATTGGTAAGAGCATGAGGGTAGCGGGGACTAGTGGTTAGAGCCGGGGTGGGAGGGGGCTGAAAGCCAGGACTCCTGGGTTCTATCCCTTGCTCTGGGAGGGTACTGGGAACTAGTGGTTAGAGCCGGGGAGGGGGCTGGGAGCCAGGACTCCTGGGTTCTATCCCTTGCTCTGGGAGGGTACTGGGAACTAGTGGTTAGAGCCGGGGAGGGGGCTGGGAGCCAGGACTCCTGGGTTTTCCCTGATCTCTCTCTCTCCCTCCCCCCCAGGTCTGTCTGACATCCCCGGCGAGGCCATGGTGAAGCTGTACTGCCCCAAGTGCATGGACGTCTACACCCCCAAGTCGTCCCGCCACCACCACACGGACGGCGCCTACTTCGGAACCGGTTTCCCCCACATGCTCTTCATGGTGCACCCCGAGTACAGGCCCAAGCGGCCAGCCAATCAGTTCGTTCCCAGGTAAGCTGCCGTCTGCTGCCATTGGCCGGGGCAAAGTCCGAGGGAATCCAGCTCCGGGTTTTCTCATAGGCAGGAGCCCAAATCCTGTCCGGGGGGGTGCGGTTCGGCTCCGGTTCTTCCCTCCCCCAGGAGGCTGCAGCCAGAGTCTGTTCCAGTGGACTTGGGATCCGCCTCCAACTCTTCTATCTCCCCCAGGGAGCTGTAGCCGGCAGCCCATTCCAGTGGCTCCAGACATCCAGCTCTTCCATCCAGCCCCCTGGGACCTGGCCCCTGGGTTCATTCCAGGGGGATGCAGATCCGGCTCCAGCTCCTCTCTCCTGCCCCCAGAGTCCATTCCAGCTAGGCACCAGGATCTGACTCCGGGTTTTCTCCTCCCTCCCCCATCCCGGGTGCACCTGGACTCTGTTCCGGTGTGGATCTGGCTCTGGCACTTCTGGACTCCATTCCAGGGGGCACGTGGGAATCTGGTTCCTGTTCTTCCTTCTCCCACGCAGAGAGCGGGGCTGCAGCCGGACTCCAAACCGGTGGGCACAGCTACTCCCCCTCTCGTACGCGTGGTGCGTTCACTCTGGAACCTACTGATGTCCCCACACATGTCAGCTTGGCAGAAAGCCCAAGTGCTTGTGGGGGCTGCCTGGGTCTGTGGTGGGGGCTTCTGGGAGTGCCTGGGGCTTGGACCCCCATTTCTTACTTCCAAATATTAACCCCTTCCTCTTTCTTTGGTAGGCTCTATGGCTTTAAGATCCACCCCATGGCTTATCAGCTGCAACTGCAGGCTGCCAGCAACTTCAAGAGCCCTGTCAAAACCATCCGCTGATCCTCCGCCTGGACGCCTGGGTCCCCATCTCCTAAGCCACCCCCTTTCCCTCCACCGTCCCCCATCCCCCCCCAGGACAGGGCCACTTCGGTTTGATATTTTTTTTTTTTTTGGAGTCCCCTTGAACTGGGTCTGAGTCCCCCCGCCCCCGCTTTCCTCTGTTGAGTCTGATTTTAGTTCCCTCTGGTGCGTTGTTTAAATTAATATTTCGTTCTCAGAAAAACACATAAAACTTAGAAAAAGTGTGGCAGGTGAAGTGGTTATTGTGATCCCCTTTTTCAAACCAAAGTGAGGAGGATTTTGCTCTCAGCTCTGAAAGTGGAGTCCAGTGGATTAGGGGATGGGGGCTGGGAGCTAGGACTCCTGGGTTCTATCCCAGCTCCGGGAGGGCAATGGGGTCTGATGACCCACCAACGTGGAGATGAGCAAAGTGGGAGATGGGGCTGGGAATCCAGTTCCCAGAGCTGGAGCCTAGGCACCTCTCACCATGGAGAGACCCTGCTCAGTGGGTGGCAGGGGGTCAGCAGGCCAGCTCTGAAAAGATCACTGGGGGGTGGATTCTGGTGCCTGGCCCCCGAGCCATTTCTAAGAAGCAATTGGGGGCCGGTGCTGCCTCCAGCTCCGAGCGCATCCAGCTTGCTGCAGCATGGAGAGAACCTCCCTCATTGACTGACTCAGGGTGATTTACACATGACCGCTGCTGCTGGGGAAACCCAGCTGTTTCCCCCCCAAATCCAGCCCCCCACGTTGAAATTTCTCCCAGAGGAAATGCTGACAAATCTTCCTTCAGCCCTGTTTTGGTGTGAACCAAGTCTCTGAGCCGTTCCCAGCCCCCTGGGCCATTGAGGGGGGCTGAACTGAGCTGAACTGCTTTGGTTGGAGTAATTTCATCATGGGGTGGCATTGTCCCCTGGGGGGAGATGGTGCCTTCTGGGATGTGTTGTTCAGGAGACTGCTGTCCCCATTACTCCCTGTGAGCTGGGCTCCCTGGTGGGACTACGTGTCCCCTGGTGCATCACCCAGCAGTGGTTGGGAAAGCCACAGTGCATTATGGGAAATGGAGTCCTCCAGGGAGCTTGGCTCAGCAGATAGGGGAGATGTAGGCCAGCCCTCCATTAAGACCCTGCTGGCAGGGAAATGCCCTTGAATGTTTTATTGACCTTGTTTCTCACCCCCCCACCCCATTGAACTGATTCACACCTAAGTCTACTCCACCCAGCAGCCTTCCTGGGGTCACCCCCCTGCCTTCACTAGGCACAAGTGGGGCACCAGCCCCCCAGGGTTTGAAGGACTAGAACACCCCACTCCGGGGGCTTGTTCCCAGCTCCACCCCCCTTGTGACAGTCCCTTCACCTCTCTGCCTCTGTTTTCCCCTCTGAAAGAGGGCGAAGGGGCCTCTCTGCACATCTCGTCAATGTAGATCATGCTGTGCCCAGTGCTAGGACTGTCACGTACAGCACCTGGCGCGGTAGGGGCCCTGCTCTTGACCATTTGATCTTTGTGAATCATTTCAACAGCCAGGGCTGGTCACTGTTAAGTATCATCCGCTGAAAGTTTTCCACCCGCGAGCAGTGGGACAGTCATTTGCCAGCCACTGAGATTGAAGCAGCTAAACCTTGACCAGACTTGCTCCTGTTTCAGCTAATAAAGAGGCTCTTAGAAATCAGGTACAAAAAAGAAATTCATAGACCTCTAGAGTCATGTTTCAGGGCCAGTCCTGAAATCACTGCCATTAAACCAGGGGGAGAGCAGTCATGAGCAGGGCTTCTCCTCTCTAGGGTTCTTCTCCTCCATTGCTGGACACAGCACTGGCAGGGTTTCACTCATGCACCGACCCAGCGGAGTGCACCGCTCTAGCCGGTTTCTCTATGGTGCAGCCCTGGGGAGGTAGGTGCAGGGGAGTTGCTTGTTTTGATCAGGATTTTTTTTTTTTTTAATTAAAAAAGTCACTGGAGCCAGGATTTCTAGAGGGGGTTAAAAGAACCTGCAATAAAATATTTCAGAAAAAGGTGAAGCTAAACTAGTCTTGCTGGTTTGACACACGCAGCCCCTCACTTCATTGTGTGAAAAAGATTTCCACCATTAAAAAACCTTTAGTTCCTTAAAAGTTGTTTTTAAATCTCCACTTCAGAGATTTTTAGTTGCAAAATTAACCCGCCCTCCCCCCGACTGGGAATCAGTGACCCACACAATACAGCCGTAGGGACCTCGGGGTGCCAGTTTTGGTTGGACAGATTCCAGACGCTTTCATCCCATGACAATCTTTTTAATTAAAGAATCATCTTTAATTCCTGGAGCTGCCAGGACAACCCTGCAGACTGGGCAACCCTGGGGAGGGGAGGGAACGCCAGACAACTGAGAAAAATGCGGCCCATGTATGAAAGGAAGTCCAGGTGCCCTCTCCTGGAAGTGGATCTCAACCCCTCAGTTCATTCCCTCTTGGGATGTGGAGTGGATTTCCCATACTGGAGTCCCGCTAATGGCGCTACGGCCCATTCACACCGGCTGGGGGCCACGTGTGAGCCCAGCCCTGGGGGCTCCCAGGCCACCCCCACCCAGGGAAAGAAACAGCAGCTCCACATCACCTGGCTGGATATTCAAGGTTTATTAGAGGGCCCCCCATGCAGGTAGCCTTGGGAACATTAAAACCAAAGAGGACGTTTACACGAGGTTGAGAGCAGTGGCAGCAGAAGAGGCTGTACTTCTGGCATGTCCAATTACCGGTAGAACGCGCTGTACCAACACCGGTGAAGATAGCAGGCTCGAGAGGGTTACAGAGTGGCTGGGGAACGGAGATGAATAGACGGGTGTAAATCAGGATTAACCCTCTGTTCAGTGGAAACCAGGTCAGAACCCAGTCCGGCCAAGTCACCCAATGAAGGTGAGACGGCTGAATCCAGACCAATAATCTAGTGTGAATCCAGAGTGAGTCCAGCAACGTCAACGGAGCCAGGACCGGATTCAGCTCTGGTTTGCACCAGCAATCGATTCAGTTCAGACAGTTTGCTGCTGCAATGTAAACCCCGGGGCATGCTATCTGGGTTAGGAAGCTATTAAACACAGGACAAACAGAAGTATCTGGATTCCCCCCCAGTTCTGGAGCAGAGCAGATGGGGTAACGGGGGCACCAGTTTCTGCTGGACTTTGGAAGCATATTTGCAACTCAAGACATGAGATGACTCAAGGCACAAGAGATCTCCAGCAGTTCAGCTGTTTTACCAAGGTAAGTCCAGAGTAAATCCACTTCAAAGTCCACCAGAGTGACCCTGCTTCACATCAACCCACAGTATTGTTATTTAAAGTAGCACCACTCCAGAGACAAGCCAGAGCAAGAACATTTAAAGTCTGATTGGGCTCTGGTGTGACTCCATTTACACTATGTCACTATCTGGATTTTAAATTGAGTCATGCTAGAGTGCAACCAAATTGAGGTAGTTGGCGTGGCATTGCTCGGATTCTGGAGTCAATCCAGATTTGTGCTGGTTTGACCTTTTGTGGTCATCTAAATGGCACCATTTAAGGTCACTGACTCTGGATTCAGTGGAGCAAATCTGGAGTCACTCCAGCTGACCAGAAATGATCTAATTTTACCCCCCACCCCAAAATAAAGATTTTAAATCACAGTCCAGTTTTCTCCCATAGAGTTGAGCCTAATAATCCAGAGTGACTCCAGATGGACATTTACACTGTCAATTGCTCTGGTTGAGTCCATCTAGACCATTGGTCTGCTCAATCCTTAAGCCACATCAATTTGGAGCCCCTCGGGTTGGCTCATCATTGACAGAAGGTCAAACGCCATCAACCCCAGAGCAGAATCCAGGTGCTTCCTGTATCCCCGAGACCCATTCGAATTATATCTGGATCCCCAGCACGTTCCTACGCTCCTGGGACTATGTCTCCAGTTGGCGTTGGTGAACATAGCTCAGAATCGATGAAGCCAGGAGAGATCTCACCCACCCCCCCAGTAACTAGTATGCCATCTTCTTCACCATCTCCAAGACCGGTCCAGCCGGGATGTAGTGGACCATCTCCGCCACGGTCCTCACGATGTTCCTGCTGAAGACTCTGGCCACAGCAGTGTCCCACCGGGGCATTTTGATGTTGTACTGGACCTGCCCCTCCATCTGGAAGACGGAGATCTCGTTCTCCTGCGTGCCAGACGCGAAGACCAGCACCGTGGTCCCACTTTGGAGGGTCATCCTGGCGTTCTCCTGGACGCAGAGCGGCTCCTGGGAGAACTCGCTCAGCGCCAGGTTGAAACAGGCCGTGAGCTCCTCTGTCAGGCGCCTCCGGGACTCCAGACGGGTCCGGGCCTGGAGGAGCCGCTCAATGCTCAGGGGCTCGGGGACGGTGGATTTAACCATGCACCCACCCATGGGTCATTCGCCGGCCGTCACTGGAACTTGATCACCGGAGGTTAGTTCACGCTACAAAGAAAGGAAATCAAGGCTAGTTCTCTGGAGACCTGGATTCCAACACCTCCCCCATCACAAGTGAGACGAGTTTTCATTTGGTCTCAGCCTAGTTTGGTTACGGGACCTAGTTGAAATAAACTGGAAATGGAGCAGACCCCCCTGTGGTGTAGATGCTGCTGAGTTCCAAGTCATTTCTGGTCCCTACTTAAAGGGGAATAGTGGGTTGAAGCTGGGGGGCGGGGAGGGCACACTGGGAGTCAGGAGTCATGCGTGCTCCCCCTGGGCTTCCCACGGACTATAAGCATCCCCCTTGGTGCCTTTTTCTCCATCTGTAAAATGGACACAATACCAGCCCCCTCCATCAAGTGTTTTAAGCTCTCCCAAGGGAATGCACCATGATGTGGTCTTGAAGGGATCATCCTGGGGACCCCCCAGTGGGTCAGGAAGAGGTGTCAGAACCAGGTGACGAGAGGTGGGCCTGAAGTGGCTTCCCCGCCCCCCCCCAGCCCAGGAACATTTCAGATTTCAAAAACAAAGTCACAGTTCTGCACCGGGACTAAAGCGAGCCCTTTCCCAGTCCCCTGTGAAAACCCAGCACGAGGCACCCGTCTAGTGGGGCCTGCACTCTGGGGGACATGGGGTGCCCAGGTTCAAATCCCTCATCCTCTACCCGACAGAGCAGGACTTCTGGGAAATCCCACCTGCCAGGTGAACCCCTTCACCTCCAGGCCATTGGGTATTCTGGGGCCCCATGCCCACCCTGGGGCTTTTATTACCATGTAGACACACCCTGGCCAGATACTGTCCCCCCACACCAGGCTGTCTGCACAGTGGGACTAGAACCCAGGAGTCCTGACACCCACCTGCACCCTCTAAACTACTAGACCCCACTCCCCTCCCAGACCCAGGAACAGAGCCCAGGAGTCCTAGCTCCCAACCCCCCCTACTCTACCCACTAGACCCCACTCCCCTCCTAGAGCCAGCAAGAGAACCCAGGAGTCCTGGCTCTCCCCCACAACACACAACCCACTAGACCCCACTACCCTCCCAGAGGGAGAAATCCTAAGCCTAAGCCCTACTGTAAGACACCTGTATGTAACAATCCCTCAGTTAAAGCACCCCCCTGACATGAATATCCTGCAGCAGTAGGTTCCACAGGTTATTAATCACACTTACCTCATCAAGACACTTGGGAAAGTTAAAGTATTTTTAGGAAAGAGAACCCATAAGAGAAGTTACAAGGATTAAATAAAGAACAAGGCTACAGGGACCCCCAAGAACACCCCCTACAAAACACCCCCACTCACTCACCCACCCCATTTAACACCTTACCAGGTCAAGACACTCCCTGGGACCTTCCAGCCAAAAAAAAAACAGGCAACAAATCCCCCTCTCACAACACCCCACCTACACTCACAAAGCAATAAAAGAAACACAGCCAGGATACAGCTGGCGTCCTTTTTATAGAGAAGTGGCTCCCAAGGCAGGCTGGGAGTTGGGCGCTAGGAATTCTGGGAGCTGTAGTTTTCTGGCCAGTTTGCTAAAGGCTCCATTTCTGATTGGAGAGGGGAGGAAGGGGGCAGGGCCCCTAGAGACCCTCTATGTCATACACTGGTTTTTTCTGCTCCGCCCTTTCTGGGGTGTGAGCAACCACCCAGCTCTGATTGGCTCAGCCCACCCGGCACAGCTGGGTTTGAAGGTGTCCCGGGCCACGCCCCCCTCTCTGATTGGTGAAGTCCTTAGGGTTTGGGATGCCTGATTGGCCCAAAGGGGGGCATGCCAGCTATTTAAAGCCCATGGGTGGCTTAGCCCTCCATGGTAGTTGTAGCTGGGTGCTGTTGTGTGGGGACCTGTCCTGTTTGAGGAGTAGCAGCCATGGAGTGTGTGAGTGCCTGTGGGAGGAAATGGGGGGATATGTGGGGCAGGAGCTGTGCTGGGCTGGGCGGGGGTCACTGAATATGTGGGTTTTTAATTTCTCTCCCTGGGCAGAGCTGGGTGACCTGCAGCCCTCTCCTGGGGAGGGGGTGTTTCTATCTCCTGGGTGTTGACCCCCACCAGTGGGTTAGTGGGAAGCTCTGAGACCCCTAAGGTGGAGTGTGTAAGGGGGGTCTCTAGGGCTGGGAGGTTGAGGGAAGGAGGGGTAGTGGGTGGGGGGGGTCATAGTTTCTTCACTTGCATACTAGAAGGGAAAGGGCCCTGGGCCCCACTCCCTGCCCCCAGGGGATGGAGTGGGGGGGTCACTGGGGGTGCATGTGCTCATCTTCCCTTCCCCCCTCTATCCCCAGGGGATGGTTCTGACCCACCTGAAGGTCCAGCCTGGCGAGTGCATCACCGTGAAGGGGATGGTGCCCCCTGATGCTAAGAGGTGGGTCCTGGCCCCTGGGCTGGGGGAGGGAAGGGATAACCAGGTCCCTAGGGGGCAATGCCTGGACACCTCTTCTTCCCCCATAGCAGAGTGTGTGTGTGGGGGGAGGGGGGCTTCCACCTGGGGCTGGGCCCTGACCCCCGCTGGAGGCATGGCCAAGGGGATGTGGGTGGTGGATGCTAACAGGCTCTGCCATGGGATGTGTGGGGCTGGGCTACACTGGGGCAGCTGTGGCTCCAGACCCTTCTCTGTGGGGCTAGCTGGCAGCCCCCTGGCATAGGGTGAGCTCCCAGCCCGGGGGGCCAGGTCAGCCCTGGGGCCCCTGATGCTCTGCTCCACCCTGGGCAGGGGCTGGAGGGCAGCAGTGGAGGATGCTGGGAAAGCTGGGGCACTGGCTGGTGCATTGTGGGAAGCTCCCATGTTGCCTGGGGGTGACCCTGCTGCAAAGGCTTCTGGGAGGTTTTTGTCCCAAGGATCGGGGCTGTGGCTTTAGCCCAGGGATTTCTGGGAGACTTGCCCATGACCCAGAGCCTGTGGGGTGACAGGAATTCCCATGATGCAATGAGGCAGAGGTGGCTAGCTGCCTCCCATGATGCAATGCATGCAGCCCTGTCCCCAGAGAATGCTGGGACGTTCCCAGGCTGCCCCGGGTCCCCCAGTTGAGCCTGGGAGATTCTCTCGGGATGCAGGGGAGTTTCCCATGATGCTCGGGGTGGCTGGAGGTGTCCCATGATGCTGTGCATGGGGTGCTCTGCTGGGTGGTTTCCCACAATGCAAAGCATGTGGCGTTCCCTGTTTGGGGGGAGATGCTGGGGTGGGAACCCTGCTGGCCCCTGGGGAAGCGGCCTGGTCTGGGGGGGTCTCAGCCGTTCTCTTCTCTCCCCCCCTCCAGCTTTGCTCTGAACCTGGGCCGGGCTGGCTCGGACCTGGCCCTTCACTTCAACCCCCGGTTCGAGAGCCAGGGCGACACCTGCACCATCATCTGCAACTCGCTGCAGGGCAGGACGTGGGGCGAGGAGCAGCGGGAGCCTGAGTTCCCCTTCCAGCAGGGGCAGGAGACCAAGGTGAGGGGCAGCTGGGAGGGGCGGGGCACTGCTTGGGGGAAGTTCGCAGCTCTCCCTTGGGGGGGGGGGGGGGACTGATGGGGGGGGGGGAGGACACAGCCCCTCTCCTGGCTGGCGTCTTTCCAGTCCTGGGGGAGTGGGTGGGGGGTGGCATTGAACCCCTTAGGGGGCAGGTGTCTCAGGCTCCGCCTCTCTCCCCTCCCCCAGATCTGCATCTCCTTCGACGCCCAGGAGCTGACTGTGGGGCTCCCGGGGCAGCAGCAGCTCAAGTTCCCCAACCGGCTGGGGCTGGAGGCCGTTGAGTTCTTCTCGGTGGAGGGAGACTTCAGGGTCAAGTCCCTCAAGTTCAAGTAGCTCCTCCCCTTCCCCTGCTGGCTCCACCCCCTCCCTGGGGCATTAAAAAGCTACCAATAAACATGAATTGGCTCATCACCCCTGTGCAGTCCCTGGGCTCTTTATTCACCCCCTGAGCAGCCCCTGGGAGCTGGGATTGGCCCCGGGGACTGGCCCCTTCCCGGCTCGGGGGGGGGGGGGTGCTGGACCAGGGTGTGGGGGGTTCTCCACTGGGGACATGGATCCTCCTGGGACTGGTACAGGGGAAGGGTGAACTGATGGGTGTGATGCTGGAACATGGCCCAGCAGGTGGGAGCCAGGACTCCTGGGTTCCCTCCCCAGCCCTGGGAGGGGAGGCCACTTGCTGGAGGGAGGAGATGGGGGGGGGGGGGGTGTCATCCTTCGCTCCCATGGGGAAACTTCTTACCTGGACCGTCTCCCCACCTAGGACCTTCTCAGGGGATGGAGGTCCCATTTCGCCTCCCCACCCCATAGCCAGCCAGTCCCCTGCCATGGGGCTGGATTAGAGCTGAGTCACTTACAGGGGAAACAAGGCCTTGGGGCAGCCAGGGGCCATGGAAACTGGGCTGTACAGAAACTAGGCCTGAGAAATCAGGCTTCCAGGACACTGAGCTCCAGGGAATCGCTGGAAAAACCAGAGCAAATCTGACTGATTTCACCCAACACCCGGCCGGATCCCCGGTGCTGCGGAGGCAGAGTATGGTGCTGGCTGGGATGGCGTCTCTGAAACGCCGGCACCAGAATGCGATGTTAAAGGACATGGCTGCAGTGATTTTTCTAGTGTTGCCATCGCTCATTGTTTCATTGCAGGTCTCATGACATTTGGTGATTTAAATCCCCAGCTCCTGGAGTCCTGTGATTCAAAGACTCTCACTTCACTTGTTTTAGTGAAGTTTCCAGCCCTTGTAGTTACAGAGAAAAGCTTGAAAATGTGAGCAAAGTGTATCCTAAAGACCTAGAAAGATGAAGATAAAAAATAAATCTGGGATTCTTTTTAGTTCTCAAATTGAGACCATTTGGCAGTCATGATTTTTGGGGGGGTCTGAATCAGCATTTTCAATGACTGGAATTGACAGAATTGTTTGGGGGGGATGGACTGTAGATAGTTCAAAGTTGTTTCTATTTTCTAGCTTTCAAAATTGTCCCTTTTCATGAAAATTTGATTAATAGTAATTGTCTTATAGAGTTTTAATAAATATGGAGAAATTCTTGTTCCTACAATGGTATTAATATGAGGAAATTGCCTATCTTTTTTTATAAAGAGGGAAATTGTCATTTTTTCTCTTTATAAACATCTAGAAGTCTTGTACATCTTTAAAAAATGTACAAATTGGCTTATCTGGTAACCTTTTTAAATAGGAAAGTTGTCATGCTTAAAGACTTATAAAAATCCTAGGAATCAGACTATTTAAGTGGCTAAATTTTTTAACAATTTTTTCATTTATGGATTTTCTTACAGAATCTTTCTCATAAATAAGAATTTATTAATTTATAACTTATATAAAAATCTTATTTTCATCTGTTATCTAAAACTGACTGCCAGCATTTGTCTTTCAAACAATAACAAAGAAACCCTTAATTTTCGTGTGTGTGGGGGGGGGGGAATATTTCAGCACAAACTAGTCAGCTCTGTTTAGTGAAACTGCCAGGCTGTAAAACTCAGAACAGAACTAAACACCTTTTCCCACACTCTCACAGTTGGCATGAGGATCTCCTGGTCACAAGATTTCATTGGAAGCAGTGCTGTGGGGGGATAGGAAACAGGATTGGACACAGAGTGGGAGAAGAACATCCGGGATTAGAAGAGGGAAGGCTCAAAAAGAATGAGTTCGGACTCTAAATGTGTCAGGATTTAAACTAGAGAATGAGAGAGGTCTATAAAACTGAGTGATGTGGAGAAAGTAAATAAGGAAGCGTTATTGACTCCCCCTCAAACACAAGAACTAGGGGTCCCCAAATGAAATTAACAGGCAGCAGGTTTAAAATGAACAAAAAAGTATTTTTTCCCACAATGCACAGTCAACCTGTGGAACTCCTTGCCGGGGATGTTGTGAAGGTCACGAGTTTAAAGAACTAGATAAGTTGCTGGAGGACAGGTCCATCAAGGGCTGGTACCCAGGATGGGCAGGGATGCAAAACCATGCCCTGCAGTCTCCCTAACCTCTGTTGGCCACAGGAGGTGATGGGCTGGATCACTTGCCAATCACCTGTTCTATTAATTCCCTCTGAAGCAGCTGGTATTGGCCACTGTGGTCAGACAGGAGATGGGCTGGATGGACCATTGGTCTGACCCAGTGTGATTGTTCATACAGCTCTGAGGATGGGGAAGAAATTTCCCCTGTGGGGAGGTTATTCTATCATTTTCCACTAGAGGGTCCCTTGCAGTAGCTAGTGTTGGTCTCGACTGTGGCTAGCGATCGCTCTGCGTTTTATCAGAGTCTGTCCAGCCTGGCCCCATTCCTTTCCTCCTCCCCGCTCAGTATTGCACAAAATAACCTCACGCATGGGTCCCCTGGCCTTGACTCTGCAGTGGGAGCTGGCAGGGGCTGTGCTGGCAGGGAGGGGCATCCGCTGGCTGCGCTACCTGGCCCGTATCTTTCCCGGTACGGAACCACTCAGGCTGGGTGATGTGCTGCGGGCGCACAGCCGGCCGGAGCAGAGCAGGAAGCTGGCAGCAGTGCTTGGCGAGCGTCTGGATTGTGTTGGGGAGATCCTGGCCTGGGAGTCGCCCAGCGTCCAGGAAAACGCCCGGCTCACCGTCCCACGCGCTGGGATCCTGCTGGAGTTTGGTGATGTACCGCAGCGGAGGGGAGATCTGGTAATGGGTCTGCACCAGGAGCACCTTCAACAAGAAACTCGTGTAGGAGGAGTGATTGGGGGGCCCATGGCACAATTGCCCATCTGAGGCAGCTGGGGGGCTGGCCCCATGGACCTCCCAGAGCCCTGCTTTGTTTCTGTCTGAATTAGCTGTCAAACAGGGAGGGCAGATTTTAATTATCCTGAGGGCACGACTGTGGCTGGACCTCCCCCCCCCCCCCCCGCCAGGGCATTGTATTTCAGCACCTGGCTTTTCTTGTCCTCTTTAGGTTGGGGGTGGAGAGGAAAAGTTGGGGGGGGGGGAATGTTGGAGAAAGTTGTATTTAAACGGGGGGGCCCAGCAGAGAGATGGCTGATTCCCAGCTCGACCCAGTGATGTCCAGTGCCCCACAAGGCATAACTCCCCTTCCCAGCTCTCGCACCCTATGGGCTGCACTGAACTTTGGAGAATAATTCACAGGGGTGGGGAGGAGGTGACGCGGGCAGCAGGACCCTCGGTGCTCCCCCTGGTCCCACCGGCTGTGGGCCAAGGTCTCCCCCCCCCCCCCCCCAAATATTGTGACTTCGCTGAGAGATTCCACAACCTGCCGGGGTAACCCCTTTGGTGCGTAGCTAGCCTGAGGGTTTCCTAATGTCTCCCCTAAATCTCCCTTGCTGCAAACTGAGCCTGTTGCTTCTTGTCCTAGCTGCAGTGGGACGGGGAACGACGGACAGCTGTCCTCTGCGTGGTGGGCTTTTGCCTGTTTGCAGACCGTGATGGCCCCACTCTGCTTCTCTTCTCTGCGCTAAACAAGTCCCGTTCTCTCAGCTTTTCCTCAGAGCCTCTCCTCATCTGTGCTGCTCTTGTCTGGACTTTCTCCAGTTCATTCACATCCTTCTGAAAGCGGGTGCCCAGAACTGGATACAGTTCTCCAGAGGGGGCCTCAGCGGTGCCAGACACAGTGGAACAATCACCTCCCCCAGAGTACAGCCCAGACTCCGATTCTGTTACCTAAATAACAAATGTCACAGCATCTTTTCAGGGGAAAAGGCAACAAGCCACGTTTATTGTGAACACAGAAACTTGGGAAATAGTATCAAAGAAAAGAAAAGCATCAACACTGTAACAACATCGATATTGTGCTTTACTTAGTGAAATAGTATCAATAATGTAACACTAGGAAACAGTATTAACATTATATCAATACTACAATTACAGAGACATGTTTCAATTGATGCTTTCATTCACACTCACACACACTGACAGGCACACACAGACAGAGACAGACAAACATACATAGGGATCTTCCAGATGTCATAGTTAGCAGCCTCTTGGTGCTCATGGTAGTCACTGGCCAGGTGACTAGAGCATGAGGATGAGGAGCAAGGTTCTGCCGATGGCACCGGTTCTCCTGGCTGATGTGATGTTGTAGATCCGAACCTCCAGCCTTCATCTTCTCGTCCCATTTTATAGGGAAAGGACCCATGTCAGTCTATGGGTTTTGCTCTGTCCTGCTGCATCTGCATTTGGTGTGATCCTCAATCACCTACATTGTTACAAGCCTGATCAGATTTTGTCCTTTGAAGTGGGCTGGCTCCAAAGTTAGCAGGGTGGTTCCTCTTCGGCCAGTTGATCATCTTCGCTCCTTTCTTTTTTCCTCAAGCGTTTGAGGTGAGGCTGGTGTTTTCTTCACGTCTGTTTCGACATCCCTCACTCAGACCAATTGTTCAATCACTCTCCCTGTCTACACCTAACTCAATTGCTCGGCCAGTCACACGTCAATCACTCAGTGCCAACTCCTAGCTGAAGAACTTACATATTATTTTTAAAGCAAACCTTATTTCATTTTTGCCAGTGTCTTTTACAATTGACAGTAGATATCTTACATTGCACAGTGTGGCTTTTTATACTTACAAATACATTGAAAGTGAGGAAAAATGAACAGATAAAATGGTTTTAAAACAAATAGATGTACAGAAAGTAAGTGAACATTTCAAAGGGTAGAACAATACGAGTCAGGTGAGGTTTTAGCTCTTGATTAAAGTTACCGGGTGTCAGGCTGAAGAGCCTTTTGGTAGGAAAGCGGGGAGGGTTGTGGCTCTGTTCTTTCATGTATTTCTCAAAAACAAGATTGGGCCAACAATTCGTACAGCCAAGGATGAAATTTTCCTAAATTGCTTATGAGAATGTCATGCAGGACTGTGTCAAAACCCTTTCTGAAGTCTGGCTAGAAGATCTCTACCGCTTCCCGCCATCCGCTGGGCTGGTTATGCTGCCAAAGAAGGGAATTAGATCGGTTTGGCACGATCTGTTCATGACATACCCATGCTGGTTATTTCTTATAACCCTCTTATCCTCTAGGTTTGAGCAAATTGATTGTGTAAATCATTTGTTACAGTATCTTCCTGGGTATTGAAATGAGGCTGGCTGGTCTCGAATTCCCTTCACCTTCCGTTTTGAAGACAGCCACTGTGTTTGCCTTTCTCCAGACCTCCAGGCCCTCACCCATCCTCCATGAGTTCCTGAAGATCATTGCTAGAGATTGCTTCAGCTGCTTCCTATGGTGAAAACATTTAAGGCCTCACAAACTCAGATGTATTGAACTTATCTAGATATTCTTTAATCTGTTCTTTCCCTATTTCAGGCTAAGATCCTTCCCCCATGTTGTTAATATTTATTGTGTTAAGCATCTGGCCACAATTAACCTTTCAGGTGAAGATCTGAAGCGAAATAGGTGTTCAACACTTGAGCCTCCAGAAGCAGGATCACAGGTCAGAATTTTGTTTGTTTAATTGAAAACCGGCTTTTCAAGGGAAATGCAAAATGTTGCGGGAGATTTTTCATTCCTTTGAAATTTGCCAGGTTGTGGATTACACAAAATGACAAATGGTTCCATTGTTTGAATGCAGAAAGGTTTTTGTGAGTGTTGGCTTCTGGAAAAGCTTGGAGCTTTGGGTGTCTGCCTGCCTTTCTTTCTCTGCCCCCCACGACCCCCCCCATTTTCCAGTGGAAGGGAGGGAAAAGGCAGAAGAGGAGGGTGGGGGTGAACGCTTTGGGACTATAACAACCAAAGAGCTGAAATGTTGGTTTAATTTTTTTAATAAGGAAAAGTTCCAAGAAAATTGTCAGACAAAACAGCTTTTTTTTTTTTTTTTTTATTTCCTTCCATTTTTTAAATTCATTTGGCAAAGAAAATATTTTTCTCTTTGCTCTAAGCAGCAGCACCTGTCCCGGAGCCTTCAGGAAACATTGACTCATACAACATTAGCTTATTCATAAACAAAGTGAAACGGGCCCTAACTGACATCAACGATTCAACTTCAAAATGCACCTGTCCACCTTAGCATTCCCGTAAACCCGCGTGACAGCAGCACGGTTCCTGCAACACCGTAATTCTTTCACTTTTGCTGAAAACCGGATGATTCCTACGCTCGGTTTCAGGATTACGCTGTGTATTGAGCTGTTTGCTCTTCTGACAATGGAGCTCACAGGACTAGATGTTTAAAGGTTAAATACCTCTGAAAAACCCTCCGACTTCCTGATATCTGACCTGGCCTGACTCCTGCTCCACCCACTAGGTCAGACTGTTCATTCCCTGGTCATGACACTCTGCCAGTCAGCAGCAGCTAAGGGATGATGCTGTATGAACTCGGTGCTGGTGTTAAGTGGGGCCAGAGGCATTTATCCTGAATGAACGGGGGCTGTTAACCTCACAGCTTCAGTGAGAATCCACTCAACCCCCAGCACGACAATACTTATAAAAAACAGCCAAACCCTCCTTCTTAATTCTGCTGGCCTTGGCTGTCTCATGTCCTTCTCCCTCTCATCAGTTTTCTATGATTCCTAGAAGTAAATATACATTTGAAGCCTCAATTCCCCCTTTTCTCTATTTCTTATAGGTTTTGTTTTTATTTTCTAGCCCCTTCTTTCACCTCCCATCTGAGCGAGGTGGTGGTTTTTCACCCCGTGGCTAGCATCGCTTTTCTTCCTAATTACAGATTTGTGGCTTCTTGGGCATCTGGTCAAATGTTCTTAAACAGCTCCCAATTATCGTTCAGATTCTTCTCTTTAAATTCTCTCCCCCAGAGCACCTAGTGGAGCGTATCTATGTCCTTCTAGAGATGCAGTTTGGACCTTCTTCTGTTTGCACACAACAGATGTACTCAAGTCATGATCACCTGGACGTCTGCAGCCACTGATCTGCAGTTCTCAGCTCCTCTTTGTCCGTCAAGATGAAGCCTGACGTAGAATTCCTCCATCCTGGACTGCGACCCGTGTGCTTGGTTTCTAGACGTAGGACCGTGCGTTTGGCAGTGTTAAAAGGCATGTTGTTCCAATGAGCCTATCCAGACCGGTCCGTGTACGTGATCTGTCCTCCTCATTAACCACTCCGCCGTTTTTGTCGTGTCACCTGCAGATGGTACCACTGTGTGACCAGATTTTCTCATCCCTTTGGGGTGCGCTCATTTATTAGAGTTACCTTTCTGGGGTCTCTGTATTTCTCAGTGTACTGCATAGGCGTGCGCAGGGGTGTGCTGGGTGTGCCCAGACACACCCTAATGCGGGGCGTCAAACCTTTTTTCTCCGGCCAGCGAATCTTTTTGATGTGGGCCGGTAGAGCTGTCGCTGAAAGAGTAGAGGGTGCGCGCAAATTGTCAGCAGACAGCCAGAGAAAGCGAGCTGCCGCCGAAAAGGAAGGAGCCGTACGCTGGTGCTTCGTGAGATTTCTCGGCGGAGAGTAGTACCTGGCAAGAATTCCACCGCTGGGAAATTCAAATGTGGCCCGCAGGGGAAATTGACTTGGGTGCACACCCTCATGTAAATTCCCTGGGTGCACACGCCTCTGGTGTGCTGCTTGTGTCACTTGTGAAGCTCTGTTTCCCCCTTCTGCAAGTCCCTCCCTCAATGGGGCCACCCTGCAGGGCTGTTTCCACCAGGCTGGGTTTCTCCAGCCCCGAATATTAGTTGAACACACACAGGCAGGGTCTGAGCAGGCAGGATCAATCAGCACTTCCAAGCTGACACCCCCATACGCCACGGGCTCAGCATTCCCTGCCCCCCATCTCATGTCACAATTGTCCTGGTAGTAACGCCGCGGATGAGCAGACCCCACAGGATTTTGGGGCATTACGGGGATCTTTGGCTTAGGTAGGAGGAGCTTTGCTGCAGAGCACATAAGGAAACACAGAAAATGAAAGGGTACCTGAAGTTCAGAGAGCTCCTGGCAACCTGGCCAGAAAAGGTATTTTATTGCCAGGGATAGAGAACTTAGGATACTAGGAGGAATAGCAAGACAAGGCCAGACAAACAGACCAGACAGTTACGATACGACAGGGTTTCTATTGGGGGAAATCTAGCCCAGGTTTGATCACAAAAGTCAGGGTTCGAAAGTTAGACCTGGAGTAAGAGAGAGAGAAGGAGACGTGGGGTGTCACCACTCAGCCAAGCCTTGCCCGGTCGAGGTGCCCAGGTGTTTTTTGGAGAGGGTCCGGGGTGCCAGAGACAGGCGGAGCCCCCAACACCATCCGTCGGGCAAAGCTGACGTCCCGGTGGAACGGGTGCCGCTTTCGGCTCCAAGCACCAGAGCAGAGTTTTGAACGTGGGTAGGGTTTTGTAGGGATGCAGCCGTGGTCCAAGGGATAACACATGGGCAAACAACAAGTCTACCAGAGCGGTTTTGTTTAGGCTGGATACTAGGAACTGATTGTTCCCGGCTGTGGGCGACGTTAATTCGAGGCGCTCGAAGTGCAATCAGGCAGATTCGGGATTTTGGATCCCCGTCAAGGATTCGTGACTAGAATTGGTCTGATAAGGGCTGAGCTGGGTGTGCGCAGGCGTGGGTCCGTTAGCATCTGGAGCCGAGATCCCCCGTCATGCCGTGCATCCCCGCGTCTCTGGTCCCAGAGTTCAGTGCGGTCCCTGCCTTGGAATCTCTGTTCTCCGCTGTGAATGCTAATGGAGGTGCCTCCATGACCCATCTTCGATGCAAATGAGACTAGGGGAGTTGCCTTAATCCAGTCACTCTTGTCCGGAGGGGTTTAGGTGCGTCTCCCACTGCAGCATTTTCATTGCTCTTTGTAAGTCTTTCTTCAGATCAGTTCTGGTTCAAGCAGAGGTGGTGGGGAGGGAGGGGGGGAAGTCCTGTGTGAGTCAGACAGGCTAGGTACGGCACCAGGGTTCCCCAGGAACACGGAGCTAAAGGTAACAGCAATGATTTATATTTACTTCCAGAGAATCGATGAAGTGACTGAATTGCACTGGCTGAGAACAGATCCCTGCAGGATCGCACTAGAAACGCCCCCGTTGGCTGATGATTCCCCGTTTGCAATTAAGTTTTGAGGTCTATCCAGCAACCAGTTTTTAGTCCATTTAATGGGGACTGAATTGATTTTGCGTAGAGCTAATTTTTTGTCAGACTTCTTTTACTGCAGTAAGGCTTGTTCCTGTTCCAGATCGCCACAGCATGTCTTGGGCTCAGAGGGCGAGCTCGTTCCCGGATTATCAATGTTATCAACTTCATCTTGTTTCGTTTCTGCTACGGGAAAAAGGTCACTCAACATCAGGATTCCAGTAACTTATTTTGATAATATTCATGCATTTTGCCCTGCACCTTTATTTTAGGCTGACTAGGGAAGCTGGAGCAGCCTGTAAATAACTCGTTCATAGAGGACGCGGACAACATTTTCTTTTATCTTCTCGACTCATGGTCCTTTCGGTGAATTCCTTTCCAGTGAGTACTTTGCACTTGTCTTTACTGAATTTACTCTTACAGATTTCTGACTATTTCTCCAATTTATCAAGAGCGTTTTGAATTCTTATCCTGCCCTTCCAACATGCTTGCAACCCCTCCCATGCTTTGCTGCTGCGCTGTACCGCCCTTTGCCCACCTGCGAGCCCTGCCCTGGAGCACTGCCAGTATCCGTCCCGTGATGTTGCTGTGTCAGAAGAACTGCGACGGGGCGGGAGCGGGCATTCCCACTCCAGCCAGCTTTGCCTATATAAAGGGCGCAGTTGGGTGTGTTTCCACTCTATGGCTTTGTGTGTTTGTGAGCTGCTGTGTTAGTGTAAGGTAACGTGCTGGCAAGTTTCTTTGGGGTGCGAAACAGTGGAGAGTTCCTTGAAGTGGTAAGGGGGCTGTTATTTGGGGTGTTTTCTATGGGGGACCTGTATTTTATGTTTTATTTTTGCTGTTTATTTAACCCTTGTAACTGCTACTCTTCTGTGTGAGAGCTGGGGGGTATTTAAACGGAGGGTTTGCTGTATACATCTGTATTATAGTAGCGCCTAAGGTTAGGATTTCCGTTCCAGGCTCCAGGAGGGAAATGGGGGGGCCTGGTGGTTCTAGCAGGGAGGCTGGTTGTCAGGACTCCTGGGTTCTATTCTCACCTTTGGAAGGAGATTGGGATCTAGTGGCTTAGAGAAGGGGATGGGTCGGAGTCAGAGCTCAGAGGACTCCTAGCGCTATGCAGAAGCAGCCTGTCCTTTATAAAGCTGCAATCAGATAGGGAGTATTAACCCTAGTTCATGCGTGAGGAACCGATTCCCTCGTGTGATGCTAAGCAGCAAATACGAGTGTGTGGGAATAATGCAGAAAGTACCTGAGATTACGGTGGAGAATGAATAGCCCGGGACTGAGGGAAAGAAACCCTGGAGAAACTCTCCTTTGGAAAGGAATCAGTGGCGCTCTTTGAGACCGCTGGGGAAGCTGTCCCTTTCGGCACTCCTTCAGCCACATGGGAAGGGCAGGGACGTTTGAGTAGAGCTGGCGGGGAAAGAAAACGTTAGTGGAAACCGAAACGTCCGCAGGAAAGGACTGGGTTCAAAGATCACGCCACTGGGGTGGTTGTTTAGGACCAGGATGTAATTTCTGCTCAGAATAAAGGGAGGGACCCATGACTCACCCACCTAGAATACCCAGTAACCTGGTGGCTATGGCCCTCCCCTGGGACGTGGGATACCCAGCTTGAAGCCCCTGCTCTGCCTGATTTGGAGTAGGGACTTGAACCTGGGCAACTCACGTCCCGTGGGCGTGCCATCCCCTCTGGACTGGCGCCTCTCTCTGATCTTTCATGGAAGACCAGGGAAAGGACCAGTTGAGTCCCAGTGCGGAATGGGCAATGTTTTGAAATCTCAGATATCAGCAGCATGGGAAAGCCCTGTCATGGCCAGCTCTAGCACTGGGATTCTGACTCCCATTCATGACCCACTTGAGGGTCACAAGGGTGATGGTTTGAAGACCACACCACGGTGCGTTCCCTTGGCAGATCTTAAAGCACTCGGTGAAGGTGGCTGGTATCATTCCCCCTCTGTACCGCCATTTCTCCATCTGTAAAATGGCAAGTTTATATAGCTAGTGGAAGAACCTGGGATAGAACCCAGGAGTCCTGGCTCCCTGCCCCCTCCCCCGGCTGTAACCACCAGGCTCCTTCGAAAAGAGAACCAAAATAACCTAGAACTCAGAAGCAGCATCTATGCCAGAAGTGGGCCTCCTTGGTTACCAGGTTATTTCAGCTAGATCTACTCACCGAACTAGCTGAGACTGGGTGAAAACTCATCTCACTTGTGGCCAGGGAAGAGGTGTGAGCCCAGGTCTCCAGGGAACTAGCTCTGATTTCCTTCCTTTGCAGATTAAACTGGTCTCCTGTCATTGAGTGCCAGTGGCATGGGTGGGTGTGTGCCTAAATCCACAGCCCCAGAACCCCTGAGCATCGAGCAGCTCCTCCGAACCCAGGCACGTCTGGAGTCCCAGAAGCGGCTGACCAAGGAGCTCACGGCCTGTTTCAACCTGGCGCTGAGCGAGTTCTCCCAGGAGCCGCTCTGCGTCCAGGAGAACGCCAGGATGACCCTCCAAAGCGGGACCACGGTGCTGGTCTTCGCGTCTGGCACGCAGGAGAACGAGATCTCCGTCTTCCAGCTGAATGAGCAGGTCCAGTACAACATCAAAATAGCCCGGTGGGACACTTCCATAGCCAGAGTCTTCAGCAGGAACCCCATGAAGAGTGTGGAAGAGATGCTCAACTACATCCCGACTGGACCAGTCTTGGAAACAATGAAAAAGATGGTACAGAGCTAGTTGGGTTGAAAATCCTCTGGGGTCATGCTGGTGGATGGGGTCTCTGAGCCCTTCCATGAGCCCAGTACAGCAAAGAAGGGCATGATCCTGTCACGGAGGTCACAGAAGTCACGGATTCCTTGAGTTTCCAGGACCTTCGTGACTTCTTCTGAGCCAAGGCCGGAGCAGCTGTCAGCCCCGGGCCTCGCAGTGCAGCGGCTGTCTGGGGCCCTCAAACATCCAACCGGTAGCCAGCCCCCAGAGCCCCCCTGGACAGCTAAAAATACCCATGGTAGAATCTTAACCATGACACTGGGCAGGGAATTGGAGCAAAAGAGAAAAGGTGAGAAATGTCACCTACTCTAGTAAAGCTCCACAGGACAATTAATTCATCCAGTTCGACCTGCTCCGCTTATTCTGATCTCAGGGACCACGATGAGATCCCGAATGACCCTGCGGTAGCCACTGGAGTCAGTGCCAGATTCTCATCTCAGTGACCCAGGTGTAAATCCAGAGCAACCCCCCTAAAGCTGGGGAATCATCACCGCGTTGATTTGTGTCTAGCTGGGTCCTGCAGGGATCAGTTCTTGGCCCCAGATGATGAAGTGGGGGTATTCTGAATGTTTTCTCTGAATACTGGGGGTGTGCCTCAGTTTCCCCTGTGCGTTGCTTGTGTATTTCAGTGATGGGCCCAGGGTGTGTGAGCTTTGCAGAGGCCATTAGAGGGCAGGTGGGCTTCCCTCTAGCTGCACGTGCACGGACAACGCCCAGGACCCCTCTTCCCTTGAGCCAACAGGTTGCGGCAGGCAGAAACAGGGAGACGTGATCGCCTTGCCCAGGAAAGAGACAAAAGACCAGGGAGGGACAAGGGGGCGGGTCTGAGGCTGGTGGTGGGAAGGGCCAGTGCCCAGTGGGGGATCCCTGGGAGCAGAGCCCAAGAATGGGGCTCTGGAACTTGCCCAGCGGGTCGTTGCTGTAACTTTCTGCTTTGTTTGCCCGTGCTGCGCCGTGCTCCTGAGAGCCAAGAAACCTCCCGCTGGCCATGCTTAATTAGCGGGAGGAAAAACGAATAACTTCGCACACAGACACCTGCAGATCAGTGTCGTTATTTACGGAGCTTTTTTTTCCTTCTGCGGACTCCAGAATACAAATGAACGTATCCTCGGCTCCCGCTGCCTCCCCCGGGCTCCCCATTGCCCCCTGAACCCCGCTGCTTCCCCCCCCATTGCCCTGAGCTCCTTTCTGCAGCCTCGCACCCCATGGTCCTCGGCCATGGCGCTGGGTAAGGCCAGCCCTGCCGTAGTCCCGCCACCCGGGGCGGAAGCCCAGAGCTCCAGCCCCGCAGCTGAATCCCGCTTGGCTTTGTCAGGTCTGAACCTGTGAAAACCGATGGAGTCAGACTCCGGCCTTGCGAGTCTCTGCCCCCTGTACCTGCCCTGCACAGAGCAGAGGGCGCCCTGCAAGCTACCATAGGTGACCTCTTCAATCCTGAAGTGCAGGGTGGGCTGGAGCTCTTCCGGCACCTCCATGGGACCAGAGACCTCCCCCAAGCCCTGAGGGGCTCTGAATTTCGGTTGAACCCCTCCCCCCAAAACTCCTCAGAATGGGGGTACGGTCCCCCCAGCCCCTCCAGCACCCCCCAAGGCCCAGTGTATGTATGCAACTGCTACTGTAGTAGAAGAGGAAGGAGAAACACAGAGACCACGTCACCTACGTACAGGACTCCAGGGATCCCTGAAACCTCCCCGGTTCTGTCTCTCTGCCCCAGGCCAGGAGCGGCCGTCGGACCTCATGGTCACCCCAAAGCCACCATCATCCTCACGACACCTTCCCTTCCCCAGGGGCGCTGGAGTGGGGCTGGGAGAGGCTGCTCGGATGCCAGGGCAGTTTCTAATCCGGGTGGACTTTGCAATCGGTTCAGATCTGGTGCGCCTGGAGCTGGGCAGGGGCCAATGGGGATCGGGAGCCAGGACAATCAGAGCCGGTCTTGCTGGGCAGGGGGAGATGGGCCGCGGGCCTGGGGACTTTCCTTTCAGAGTCCCGCGGACGACGCTGGGAGACTTGAAATTCCCACGGCCTCCTCGTCCCCGCCCAGCTCGGCTGCCATTTGTTATTGATCCGCCCACGCAGAACGGATTAGTGGAGAGGCTCTTCCTGAAGAGACAGTCACAGCCAGATGAAACCATCCCGCCTCTTCCTAGCAACACCCGGCCACGGGCAGCTAAGAGCCAGATACACACAGGAAACTGGGCGCTAGAGAAACCAGATGCCATTGAATCCAGGCCTGAGACAAACTAGGTGCCAGGGAAACCAGGCCTCAGAGAAACCAGGTACCATGGAAACCAGGCCTTGAAGAAAACCAGTGCCATGGAAACCAGGCCTCAGAGAAACTAGGTGCCAGGGAAACCAGGCCTTAGACAAACCAGGTGCCATGGAAACCAGGCCTTAGAAAACCTAGGTGCCATGGAAACCAGGCCTCAGAGAAACCAGATACCATGGAAACCAGGCCTTGGACAAGCTAGATACCATGGAAACCAGGCCTTGAAGAAACCCAGTGCCATGGAAACCAGGCCTTAGACAAACCAGGTGCCATGGAAACCGGGCTGTACAGAAACTGGACCTGAGAAATCAGGCTTCCAGGACACCGAGCTCCAGGGAATCTCTGGAAAAACCAGAGCAAATCTGACTGATTTCACCCAACACCTGGCCGGATCCCCGGCGCTGCGGAGGCAGAGTCTGGTGCTGGCTGGGATGGCGTCTCCGAAACGCCGGCACCAGAATGCGATGTTAAAGGACAGGGCTGCAGTGATTTTGTAGTGTTGCCATCGCTCATTGTTTCATTGCGGGTCTCATGACATTTGGTGATTTAAATCCCCAGCTCCCAGAGTCCTGTGATTCAAAAAGACTCTCCGCTCACTTGTTTTTTAGTGAAAGTTTCTATCCCTTATAGTTACAGAGAAGCTTGAAAATGTGAGCAAAGTGTATCCTAAAGACCCAGAAGGACAAAGATAACTAAAAAGAATCCCAGATTTATTACTTTTTTTTAACAAGTCACAGATTATTTGGCCAATCTCATGATTTTTGGAGGGTCTGACTCAGCATTCTTTAATGACTGGAGTTGGCAGAACTGTGTGTGTGCGGGGGGGGAGAGGGGGAGACGGAAGATAGTTCAAAGTTGTTTCTATTTTCTTGCTTTTAAAATTGACCCTTTTCCATGAACATTTTATTAATATTTTTAACTGTCTTATTTAGAGAATTTTTAACATACGGAGCAATTCTTGTGTTTCTACAATGGTATTAAAATGAGGAAATTGTCGTATTTATTTATTTTTTATAAATGGGGAAATATTCGTATTTTCCATTTATAAAAAAATTTAGAAATGAATCTTTGACATTTTATTTAAATAAATGCATAAATTGGCTTATTTAGTGACCCTTTTGAATAGGAAAATTGTCATGTTTAAAGACATAAATAGATACATTGTCTGATTTCTAGAATTTTTAAGTAACTGGATACATTTTTTAATGTAAAGATTTTTTTTCATAAATGGATTGATCGTCTTATTTACAAAACCTTTGTTATAAATAAGAATTTTTTTCTTATTTTCATCTCTTATCCAGAAATGACTGCAAGCATTTGTCTTTCCAACAATAACAAAGAAACCCCAAATTTTTATGTAGGGGAAAAATATTTCAGCACAAAAAGATTATTTTTCAAGGAAAAAAGTCAGCTCTGTGTTTAATGAAACTGACAGGTCGTAAAATTAAAAATGGACCAAACTAAACTTTTCCACCCAAAACACAGTTGGCCTGAGGAACTCATGGCCACAAGATTTCATTGCAACCAATAGTTTAGGGGGATAGGAAACAGGACTGGACATTTATTTGGAGAAGAAGAACTTCCGGAGTTAGAATTGCGACGGTTCAAAATACAAATGAGTTCTGAATCTAAAATCATCAGCATTTAAAGCAGGGGATATGATAGAGGTCTATAAAATCATGACTGGGGTGGAGAAAGTGAATAAGGAAGTGTTAGTGCTGCCTTCTCATAACACAAGAACTAGGGGTCCCCAAATTATATTAGAAGGCAGCAAGTTTAAAATGCACAAAAGGAAGTATTTCTTCACCCAAGGCACAGTCAAGCCGTGGAACTTTTCGCCAGAAGATGTTGTGAAGGCCAAGACTATGAAAGGGTTGAAAAAAGAACTAGATAAGTTGATGGAGGACAGGTTTATCAATGGCGATTAGCCAGGCTGGGCAGGGATGCAAAATTGTGAGTCTGAAGCGTCCCTGGCGTCGCCTCTGTTGGCCGGAAGCTGGGAGAAGGCGACTCAGGATGGGTCGCTTGCCAATCACCTGTTCTGTTCATTCCCTCTGAAGCAGCTGGCATTGGCCATTGTGGTCAGACCGGACACTGGGCTGGACGGACCATTGGTCTGACCCAGCCTGGCCGTTCTTATGTTCTTTAATCTCTGGAGATTGGGAAGACATTTCCCCCGTGGGGAGGTTATTCCATCATTTCCCACTAGAGGGTCCCTTGCAGTAGCTAGCGTTGACCTCGAACGTGGCTAGCAATCGCTCTGCGTTTTATCAGAGTCCCTCCAACCCGGCCCTATTCCTTTCCTCCTCCCTGGTCAACATTTCACGAAATAACTCTTGCAGAACACCTCATGCCTAGGTCCCACAACACTGACTCTGCACTGGGAGCCAGCCGGGGCCTGGTTTTATGTCCCTTCAGCTCCCTTCCAGTCCTACGTCCCTGTCCACAGAGATGAGCTTCGAACGCAGGGTCCTCTCTGCAATAGGCTTCCCCAGGGGCTACCTTCTCTCTCTCTCTCTCTGGTGAAATGTCCAAGGGTCTGGGACGGGAAGCCTTTGTAATAAGGTCCCTGCAAAGACCCGCACGCCGGAAGATGTTTGCAGTACACACACAAAGATGTTTTATGGGTCCTCAAAGGCTCAGGCACCTAGAGAAGATGGCGGCAGAGACCATGAATGCTTTAGACGCGTACAATCATCTCTCCATCATCTCACGAGGCAGCCGTGATTCCGAAGAGGCCAGTTCTTTGGCTCCATATTTTAAACCCAGAACCCTCCGGCCCAACCAAGACCTCTCCAGGCTTTGACCAGCAGTCAGTTGCCACCGAGCACCGCGAAACTCCTCCCGATCTCAGCCCACCACCTTGGCACGTCGACGGGGCAGGGGGCATTTCCCATCTTGGAGCAGGAAGACCGTGGGAGACCTGGCCGCTGCTCTGCCCCGTGCCCGAGTTGAATTCCAGCTGCTGGCCCTCGCGGCGGATCACCGGCCGGGCGTTTTCCTGCCGGTAGTCGGCCTCCGGCTGAACTTCTGCAGCGCGTGGTCCAGGCACTGCTCCATGGGGTGAGAAAGGCCACCCAGGGACGCCAGCCGGTTCCGCACCTTGGCGATGTTCTCCATGCACAGCACCTCCGGGCGGGTGGAAATCGAGGCGCAGGGACCCATCGGTCCCTCCCTGGTGGCCATAGATGATGGGGATGGATGGAGACTTGGTAACCAACTCACTAGCTCTGAAAGGGGGAGAGGAAACAGGCCGTGGGGTCTGAGATCTCCCTCTGAGCCACAGCTGAGATGAGTGTGTGGAGGACTCAGCCTTGTTGTGGGGGGAATGGAAAATGAAACGTTGGGTCTGATTCCACCCTCCATTACGCTGGAGCAATTCCACTGGCTTCTGGGTTTACACCAGGGTCACTGAGATCAGAATCTGGCCCTGACCTCCATCCCTAGGATTCCTGGGTTCGATCCCTGATCTGGGAGTGAAGTGGGGTCTAGTGGTTAGAGTGGGGGGGCTGGAAGCCAGGACACCTGGGTTCTATCGCCATCTCTGGGAGGAGAGTGGGGTCAGAGCAGGGAGGAGCTGGTAGCCAGCACTCTGATTTTGTTAGCCTTCGCGGTTTAAGTCAAGTCCTAAACTGGATTAAGGCCGGGTGTGAACGTAAAGTGCAGTTGCTCTGCCTCACTGTCTAGGCACGTTCTCACTGCAGAATCACTGCGGCTTCAACACAAGCCCTGCCAGTTCTCCTCCGCTGCCGAGGGATGGGGGAGCAGAAACCAAGAACAACGAACTCAGAAACCAAGAACAGCCTGAATTAGCCTTGACAGGAAATCGAAAGTTAGAGGCAGCCAAGAAAGGCAGGGACAGGTGTTTGGGGCAACAGAGGAACTTGGAACAGGACGGGGGACCCGCAGCCCCCTGCTATCCAAGCCCCGGGCTCCCCTCTCACCCCCAATTCTGCTGTTGCCTCTCACTCCTGAGCCACAGCCCCCCGCGAGCCCAGTCCTGAGCTCCCGCCCTCCCATCTCCTCCAGTAACCCTCAATCCCGACCTGCAGCCCTTGCAGAGCTGGGGGGGGGTGCTCAGGACTGATCTTGCTGGGGGGGCTGCAGATCAGGAGTGAGGGGCACCTGCAGAACCAGGGGCGGGGGGAGCCCAAGGCTGGAAGAGGCTGGGGGGGTCACAAGCTGGGGAGGGACCATCCCCCACTCCAGGCTGCTCCTTCATCCAGCAGGGTCCGAGTGGGGGCGGATCCGGGTCCCTGTGAGACGACTCTCCCCCGGAGTGGGGAGCGAACTGATCTGTGCTGACGAGCAGTCCCCGGGGTACTGGATGGGGCGGGCTCTGAGTCGCGACAGAGAAATCTCTCCGGGCGTCCGGCTGCGGGGTCTTGCCCAGGTGCTCGGGGTTTAGCTGATCGCCGGGTTCGGGGGCGGGGAGGAAGTTTCCCCCGGAGGCCCAGGGGTTTTTCGCCGCCTTCTGCAGCACGGGGCAGGGCTCACTGGCTGGTGGATTCCCTGGGCCTTGAAGTCTTTAAACCATGATTAGAGGGCGATACTAACTCAGCCACGAGTCGGGGTCTATTGCAGGAGGGGGCGGGTGAGGTTCTGGGGCTGGCGTTGTGCAGGGGGTCAGACTAGATGATCATACAGCTCCCGTCTGACCTTAAAGTCTGTGAATGTCCAGCTTTTACCGCAGGGATCGGACAAAGGCTCCCTCCCCGGGGACCTGGGGGGGACGATCCCGGCGCTCTTCATCCCCACGTGGATATGAGCCGAGCCTCCTCCTGCCCACGTCCCTCCCCCCCAGCGATTCTCAGCTCCAGCGAATCATGGTGACGTTTTTATTCACAGACAAGCAACTTAAACGGTGGGAAATTAACCCAGGCCGGCAGCTGAACCTCGGTGTGACCCTGCCCCTGTGCTCGTGTTCCAGTGAGGGAATCCGCGCCCCAGAGGCAGCCACATTCACCCAGGGGACCGCCGCCGAGGGCAGGCAGCCGCCTCGGCTCAGCGTGACCCGACAGCGAGGCTGGGCCGGGAGCCAGGGCTCAGAGCCCTTCCTGTGCTGGCCTTATCGCTGGGGAGATACAGGCGCGCTGAGTCAATACAGAGACGCGGGATCCCTGAGATAAGGGGAGATGCTGGAGCGTCGCAGTGCCAACCGTGCGCCCGCGCGGGGGTGAATCTGCCTGGCGGGGGGCTACTGGCGTGAGATCCAGGGACCCTTGAAGAGCCAATGGTGGGTGGTGCCAGGAGATCGCTGGGAACCTGGCCCCCTGTGGCCTGCCAGGATCACGGCCCCCCCCTCAAGAAACCCACCGCCCGTCAACCACCATGCCAGCTATTTGCTCCACGGCAGCGCCGGCCTCTGGGCCTGGTGGGGCCGGTTGCCGTTGAGGAACCGCGCGGCGCTGGCCCAGAGCCCAGACACCCGGATGCGGTAGTGCAGGCGGCCCTCGCGGTCGTCGTAGATGTTGATCTGGTTCCCCCCGGCGCCAGCCGCGAAGCTCAGCGCCTGCCCGGCGCAGTCCACCACCATCCGGGCGTCATCCTGGACGCAGAGCGGCTCGGCGCCGAACTCCCGGACGGCGAAATCCAGGCAGTCTCTCAGCTCCTCGCTCAGCGCCCCCCAGGCCTGGAGCCGGCGCCGCACCCGCAGCAGGTCGTCCACACTCAGCGGCTCCGGGCGCGCGGCCAGCCTGGCCAGGTACAGCTCGGCCGTCTGCACCCGCACGCGGTATTGGGCGCGGTGGTGGAGGAGGTAGACCGAGATCTCGCAGTCCCCCCGGCCGGAGAGGAACTCCAGCGCCCGCCCTGCGCACTGGATGCTCAGCCGGGCGTTGGCCTGGACGGCGGGCGGCTCCAGGCTGAACTCCTCGATGGCCTTCTCGAGACAGGCCTGGAGCTCGTAGTTGGCCCCGTCCAGGCTCCGCAGCCGGTCCCGGTGCCGCAGGAGGTTGGCGACGGTCAGCGGCTCCCGGAAGGAGAGCAGGGCGGCGAAGTGGAGCAGGACTTCCCGAAGGAGCCGCAGGACGTCCTGGGGCAGGCTGTGCCAGCGACCCATGGGGCCCAGGGGCTCCCCGGCACTCAGGGCGGAGGGGTCCAGCGTCTCCTGGTGCATCAGCAGGGCCACGCCGCTCAGGGCGACGCAGACCACCGCCACCACCAGGGCCACCGCCAGGCTCCTCTGCACCAGCTGGATCAGCTGCCTCCTGGCCCAGACCAGGGGCAGCCAGAAGAGCCAGTTAATGGTCCACTTGAGGCCCAGGGCCACTGCCTGAGCCATGGCCGTCCAGCGCCCGACGCGGGGACTCCCGGAGAGGGCAAGGCGGCTCCGGGTCTGGGCGCCTGGCTCGGCTCCGCGGCCTGATCCCTAGGGAAGGAGCCTGGATCAATTCAGTCGCCCCTCACTGCTGACCCACAGCACCCCCCAGCGCAGGACTCCCCCCCCCCCGACCCCCAGCTCTGCCGGTGCCCCTCACTCCCGACCCACAGCCCCCCACTAGCCCAGGGCTCCCCCTCCGACCCCCAGCTCTGCCGGTGCCCCTCACTCCCGACCCACAGCCCCCCCGCTAGCCCGGTCCTGGGCCCCCCAGGCATAGCTCTGCCGGGGGCTGCGGGAGGGGGTGGCAGGCCCCCGGGGGGGTCCCTGATATCCGTACCCAGCGCTTCCAGGCGCCCCTGCGCGCTCCGCAAACCCCGGCGGCTCTGCGGCTCCTCCGCTGCAGAATGAATGTAAATCCGGCCCCCCCGCGCCGGTTTCAATCCCCCCCCCCCCCCGCCCCCGCACTTCTCCTTCGGTTAGTTTCACTTTCCTTTCTTCCCCTGGCGCCCTGCTTCTCTGCTCTGTGCATCCTCCCCCCTGGGATCTCTGCCCCCCCCCACCCCATCGCCACCTCTGCAGGGGGCCCGGCCCTGCCTCCCCCCCCCCCTTGTGTCCCAGGGGGTGCCCAGCTCCAGCTGCTTCCCCGGAGATTTTCCCTTCACAGGAGATTCGGGCTTTTTTTCCCTTCTCATCCGGTTTCGAGCTGATCTGCTGCAAGGAACCCAGGAGTCCGGGCAGACTGTAGGTCCCTTACCCCCGTCCCGCAGGAGGGGGAAGGACCTGGGAGAACTCGCAACCCCTCCCTATTCCCCCCGCTCCCAGCCCACCCTCCAGTTCCCTAGGGAGCCCTTTGCGGTCTGTGCCTGTCCCCACAGCCCCCGCATCCTGCCCACAGCCCCCCAGTGCCCCCAGTCCACCTGCACCCAGCCCTCCCTCCCCGCCCGACGGGCTGCGTCTCACTTTCCATTTCCCCGAGGGCAATGATTCAGATTCCTCCTGGTTTACACCGGAGTCAGAGAACCGGCGCCTCTGGAACCGTGGCAGGGGGCGAAGCGGTGGAAACCAGAGCGCTCCGTACACGTGTAAATCATTTCCCGGGCTCTGCCGCACCTGCTCTGTGCGCCCGGGCCTTGTAGAACCCGTCCACCATCCGCCTGCTGGCCCCACTGAAAACCACAAAAGAAGGTAGCCCACGGGGAGCCCCATAGCATAGAGGGGCTCCCAGCTGCCCTCGTCCCCTCTCTCTACGGTTGATAGGGGCGCACGGTTGGACGGGACCCCAGGGGTCACCGAATGCAGTCCCGGCTGGCACCAACACCCATCGTCTCCTCCTGTCCGTAAACGTCTCAAGCGCTGCCATATTTTCGGTGTGGTTCACAGCCCCCTCGGGCAAGACTTCGTACCCCCCCCCCCCCCCCACAACCCGGGTCTTGCCAGGGAAGGAAGGATCATTTCCTGCATCTGTTCTCCTAAGCAAATTACCCGGCGGTGGATGTGGGGACAGATCCCGACTCTCTAGCCCGGCCTCGCTTGGCCGCATCGCCTCCCAGCACGTCTGTGCCAGAGCTGTGTCCTCCGGGTGCTTTTCTACGGGAGGTGTTCTCAGGCACTTCGATACCAGGGACCGGTTTGCTGCCTTCCTAAACCGTGTCCGGGAGAGCTCTGGGACCGGTGCCGGTTGTTAAAACACACTGCCTCCCAACGGTTACACAACTCTCTGGTGTGCAATCTGCGTGCACAGCAGCAGAGGGGGCCAGAGATCTTTCTCTTCCAGCACCCCCAGCTCGGTGCTCCAGGGGCCTCATTTTAGTGGGGATCAGGCTTTTCCAGTGCGTCAGTTTTCACCAGAATCAACAGGCTCCTGCCTCTCCGTGCCTAGGATGGGCCCTGGGATTTTGGACTGGATCGGAGGCAGTTTTCAAACGTTAGCACAGAGCGAGAAAGGCCGCCCCGTTGGCTGGAGCTTCCCTTGGCTAACATCTACAACGTCCGCTTCACAAGCCCATGATTTTGGGGGGTCCTGCATGTGATTTGTGACCACTGGGGGTTAACGACACAAGTCAGCTGCCCTGCGAGGGGTTGGTTGAGCAGAGTCTGGTGTGGGGGCTGATTTGGGCAGGCGGGCCGCTGGCAGGAGAGGGGTTTCTTCCCGCTGATGGTGGGGAGGGCACGACCTGCTTTGGCGGGGGAGCTGGGTCCCAGCTCACAGCACCAACCACTAGCCCATACTCCCTTCCCAGAGCTGGGGATAGAACCCAGGAGTCCTGACTCTCAGTCCCCTATACCTATCGCTTTAGTGCCTCGATAACAAGGGGGTCTGCCCCCTTTAAGGCCAGCCGGCCCTGTCCGCTAAGCAGATGCAGCTGAGAAGGGGGCAGGCGCCCCCCATAAAATACTGCCAGAAAAAGGGGATCCCAGAGCTGGTCAATGTGCTGTGTCTGTTGGTTTCTCTCAGGCTGCACGGCATGAGTCTGCCTGGGGCCAGAGACTTTGCTGGTGCGTTTTCAGTGGGTATAGTCTCACGGTTTATTTAAGCTGCAGTTAATCGGAAAATTAGTAGCAAAAAATCCAACCCACTTTCTACTATTTAAGTCGCAGGCACTGGCTTGTTTTTGTCTACGTTCATTAACACGTCACAGAAATCTGTTCAGCTCCCTGCACCCATCCATCCGTCCACCCATCTATTCTCATATAGATCCATCTACCCATCCCCATACAGACTCACTCCATTTCTCTCTCCCAGAATAATGGCCTGGGTGGGCAACTTTCTGGAAGAAGAGGGCCCTGCTCCAGTTTAAAGAGTGGAAAAGCTAAGCAGAAACCAGACACTGTTATTCCAGAATACGTCTCTCCAGACAGAGTTATTCTGGCATCGTTATTCCATTTTCAATTCACTGCCTCGGGCTGGAATGATTTTCACCTGTAGGAACAACCTCAGCAATCCCCTTCCATCTATTTATTCCCAGTTCCTGCTGCCTAATCACGACCATGGGGGGCTAGAACCCACATCTGCAGAGGCAGTTGATAGTTCCACAGCGCCACCAGGAGGCCACACAGCAGCCCAGCCAGGGGGCACTGGGGGAAGGAGGCACTGCAGGAAGTCCCGCCCACTGGAGCAAGAGCCACAGCACCCTGTGGCCCTCTGATTGGCCAAGTGGCCCCTACTTAACCCCAGAAAGTTGTCTGAGCAACCACACAGAGCTTGGCCTGCTCGAGGCTGGCTTTGGCCTTGTCTCTTGAGCTGCGGTCTCCAACCTCAGCCCGACTTGACTCCGGCCTGACCCCGACTGGCAGTTCCTCTGCCTACGCCCCGCTGATGCCTGTCCCTGCTGGGGAGGCCTCAGACCGGCTGTGACCACTAGGCCAGACTGACTACACCCTGGTCCCTTACACCAGCCTTCTACGTTCTGGTGTATCTATTCACACTCTCCGTATCTTTAGATATCTGACTTTTCTCTCTCTCTTAATTCATCCCTCTCCCCATACGTCTCTAGTCTCTCGCACTCTTTTCATACCTGTCTACCACAGCGCCTCCACACCAATCTAGCTGATCTCTGGCGTTCTCTTCCTGTTTATCTATATCTGGCTTTCATTACCTCCCGATTTATTGCATTATCTCCATATCATTCATTTCTGTGTCTTGGTGTCTTACCTATTTAGCTGTATATCGCACGTTCTCCATATCGATCTACGTACTCAGCAGGATTAGCTCAGGGGAATAACGCGTAGCCATTTTTGTGATGTGCATTTGGCACCTATTGCAAATTCTGCCGAAATGACCAGACGCCTCGGCAGTTGTTTCACGGGGAGATCAACCCTTTTTGGACGGGACCACTTCCCAATGGAGAATCACGCTGCTTGAAAGGGTGACGGTCGAGAGCCAATGTTTCAGCCACCCACTCCAGAAAGCCTCTGTAACCTTTCCCGGATTCGTCAGGAAGCCATCCACTCTGGCGTACCGTCGGATGAGTGTTTACGGAGGCATTCGTTCAATTTGCATGGATTGGTGATCAATCCGCTCAAGTTACGACCGGGCCATAAGCTATGGGGCCGTGCTGGAATAGCTGGACTGGGATAAACTCCATGGTGTAGACCCAAGCCAAAGCCTCATTTTCTCACGGAAGCGTCTGTCTCTCTTTGGGCCCTTGGTCGAAACAGCGCCATGGCTTGGAAGGAGACTGGCGGGTTGCAAACTACCCCCCCCAAATGTTCAAAAACTCCCCAGTGGCTGACATATCCTGAGACGTTTTTCAATAATGATCAGAGAAATCCAAGGTGCAAAGGGCTCTCGAGACGTCCTCTAGTCCAGCCTCGATCAGCCTTGGATCACTTTTGTTGCTGCCCTCTGGACTCTCCAAATTGTCCGCGTCTCTCCTGAAGCAGGACACCCAGAATTGGACCCAAGACGCCAGGCGAGGCCTCGCCGGTGCCAGTAGAACAGAGCAGTGACCTCGCGCGGCTTACGTACGACGCTCCAGTTAATACACCCCAGAAAGGTGTTTGCCTTTTTTCCCCACCTGCATCGCGTTGTTGGCTCGTGTTCGATTTGGGGAAGTGTCCTGGCTCAGAGAGGAAGGCCAAGAGAGGGACTGGGTGCTGGGTCTTAACACACACACACAGACACACAGATACAACCATATACTCAAAAGCCACACAGCTCACCTTGCCTGCATTCAGCATACATACACACCCTGCTCACTCACAAAAGAACACAAATCAACTCCCCCTCACACAGCCCGCACAAAATTTCAGCCACATACACACAACGAAAATATGCACAAAACACACACACAGCAACACAGGCACAATCCCATATACAAGAAAGATCAACACATGCACACAGCTCAACTAAACCCCATGCAACGCACACACACACCCGCACGCAGACAACAAAATCCACTCTCCGGAACCCTGCTCAAAACACACCTGGATCAGCACACCGCTACACCACACACACACATCCAGCCCTGACCCAGATCAACACCAGAGACCACAAGTGGACAAAGAAATTGACACGTGAAAAATACACAGGATGACAGGCACAGCTAAAAACAATAAACCACACATGTGGCCACAGAGAGCACACGCCAGACAGAGCCGTGTACGTGAGACGCTGCAGTCTTAGTTGTATGCTGAGGATTAATTGCACAAACAGAACTAGATTGCACAGACAAGACTGGACGATTGCTGCTTTAAACCCATGAGAAACGACCCGCTATTTGACCCACAGAAAACTGGAGGTTTCATAAATGAGATGCCATCAAAACCCGCGCCAAATATTTTCACTCCCAATTCAAAACCTGACTTTGATCTGCCTTTATGAATCCCATGCGCGTTCTCTGCATGTAGATAAACTGCCCCCTGTCTGCCATTGGGTGTTGCCTGTTCTGCTGCACACCCCCAACGAAATCAAAGACCATTTGAACCACAGCGACCCTGTTTAGAGGAACTAGAAAAGTTCTGCTTGGTTTTGCTTTTGGAATGGGGGCTGCGCCCTGGAAATGACACGGTTTGTATGGCGCACGAGGGAAGGAAATGCGGAGAGGTGTAAGCACTCGGCGGGTGTCGCTTTGGAGTATTAAAACGAGTGGTTTAAACAGGCAAATTCTCGTTAATCGTGTGGGTTAAAAGGGAAACGCAACGAACGGCAAAGGACGAAACTAAACAAAGAAAAATTCCTCCTGTGAGAGAATGAAACCTGAAAAAGAGCTCTGGAAGTCAGTCCCTTTCGCCAGTAGATGCTGGTGGACTCAGACGTTTAAGGGCAGAAGGGACCAGCATGATCATCCAGTCTGACCTCCTGCACTTGCAGGCCACAGGACCTCCCCCTCTGTAATAGACCCCGAACCGATGAGTGAGTTACTGAAGTCCTCAGATCAGGGTTTAAAGACTTCAAGGTCCGGAGAATCCCACAGCAAGTGTCCCAGGCCCCACGTTCCAGAGGAAGGTGAAGATACTATCCAGGAACATATGCTAACTCAGCGAGACGAGCTGGGTGAAAGAGTCAGACATATTTCTGATACGCCACTGCCATCTCTTGGCTATCGTCTGAAGCACCGGAGAGCAGCCGGTGACAAGTGTCCGATTGAAAGCAGACAGCACCATCGGGCTATAACGAACCTGAAAGTCTCTGAGGAGACCCTCTGAAGCGGCAGAGCGCATCGTGGCGCTTTGGACCAGCAGCTTCCATCCAGCCAAGGGTTACCGGGAATACGAAGCCGTGGGGCTTCTGTTCAGGGATTGCATTTCTCTTTGTTTGAGACCCAAGATTATTTCTCCCTGGTGTTCGTCTGGCTTTAACCTTCCAGCCATTGGTTCTTACTCTGCCTTTCTTCATTATCTTAAGGAACCTTTTAGTGCCGAGAAATTCCCGGGAGGTTTCTTATTCCTCAATCAAGCTGCCTCTTGATTTTTCTCTCTGCTAAATCAAGCTGGGTGAGCCATTCCGGTTGCTCATGGCGAGGTCTGCCCACGGGTTAGGTAGATAAGATACAGGTAGCTATCAGGCTGTGATGTAAGGACCTACAGGTGTCAGGCCTCTATCCCAATCAGCTTATCAGAACCAAGGCCTGGCTGGACCGGAGCGGCCTGACGTAAGGAAATAACCGATAGACGATCTTAACTGAAACGCCTAAACCGAGTGATACGTGGTGGGAAAAGGCAAAGCGAGGAACGCGGGGAATTATCCCTGCGACATTGCTGGGAAAGTTTGAGTGTAACTTGAAATGTGCATGTACTAGGCACAGCTGTGCCACGCCAGCTAATTAACATAAATGCTAATAACTACGAGGTAAATGGTCAATTAGCAGGTAGAAGATAAACAGTGAACGTGGGGGGTAGGGGGAGATTGTTTCTCGATGTCCTCGCGGTCCTGAATGGGGTGATAAAATCTCCACCATCCCTGATTCGGAGAAGCAGCCCTTTCAGGTCACCGCATGTTAAATAAACCCCAGGAAGCGCTAGGTTATGGCTCACCTGCCGCTATTTTCACCAATGTCTGGAAGTTTTACTGCTTTAACATTCAGGGAGGCGTGTGGATTATTTTTATTTTAACAAATTCCCTTTGACATTCAGGGAGATACTCCCAGGCACCTTTAGCGTCAGCGCGTCGTTCTACCAGTATAACCCCTAATGTGGACCAGCTAGACCAGTGTAAAGGGGTAGCTAAACTGATTAGAAGCACTTTGACCCTGGTATAGCTGGGTCCAGTAGGGTGATGTGATCATAACGAGCAACGCAACTTTTTGTACAACATCAGGCGCTAGTTTCTTCTTTGTGTGTAGTGTAGCGGGGGAGTGGCCATGCTGGTTCCAGGATATTAGAGACACGGGGCGAGCAAGGTGGAGCCAGCTCATCTTGTCTCTCTAGTTTCTTCTCGGTGAGTCATAGAGAAACGTCCCGGCATAGAAACGTTGAAGCTGAGGCAGTCCAAGGCAGCCTTGAAGAAACCCTTGGGAACATCAAAACCAGTTGCTTAAAACTTAAAACTGTCTTAACTCTGCCCCCCCAGAGAACTGTCTGCAGGAAGGGAAAACAAATGAGCATCTCAACCATCTCACACAAGCATGGTTCCCACCACAATTTGGGTTCACATGACCCACCGGGATCCCTGAGTGCAGGCTGTGAGCACCTTTGAGCTAAAGGAGGGCAGAGTTAAGGGTATTTTGGGGAGAATCACCTTAATTCTGGCTGTTCTTCATTCCCTGAGAATGGGAATGAAACTCTTGCATGCGGGAAGGAGGCCAGAGTTTTTAAATCCTCCTTAACAAAGTTGCTTTGCATTGAAGCTGGTTACACCCAAAAGGGGAATTTCTTGAGGAATGGAGAAAGATAAAGAAAGAGCTACAGACCCGGCCTGGGAAACAAAAATCAGGGAAAGGTTTCCTGGGCTGCAGGGCTTGCCGGGCCCGGCGCAGGTCAGCGCGGCCAGACATGGGAGGAGAAGTTTGCCCAGGGGCGTCTTCCGGAGAGGTGGAAGCGGAAGATCGAGTGGATTGTCTAGGGAGACAGGACACTCCCAGGGCTCGGTGGTTGGCAACTGAGGGGGCAGCCAGGTGTGTGTGTCTGACACGCAGAGAAGGGGGGGCGGGAGGGCGTGGAAACAAATTGACAGATGGGCATGAGTAGCAAACACAGACGTGCGTCGCTCAGACAGCCTCAGGGATTAGGTTAGACGTTCATGTAACTGGAACACACACACACACACACACACACACACAGACTCTCCCTGACAGACACGGGGCTGTAAAGACACACGTAGGTAAAACACACCCAGCTGTAGCTAACACACACACAAACCAAACACACACACACACACACCTGTAGCTAGCACACGCACAAAACACACACACACACACACATACACAGAATAAATGCTAATACACGCTGAAGACACAGTCACTCACAAGAGATAGACCCACAAGGGTAGACACACGGCCTGATCAGAGGGGCACAGTTGACAACACACACACGAGTGTAAACAGACCCACACAACTGCACCTGCATTGCCAAGGGCGACGCAGGGACTGGAACACACACGGACACAGGAAAACACAGCTGCACACACGGCCGCACGGCCGGCCAGAGAAGGTCCCTGGCGGGCGGGACGTGGCTGCAGTGGGTCGGCCCCATGGAGGCCCGGGGCCAAATCCCCCTGCGGGGGGATGGGGGGGCGGTGAAGGCAGTGGTGAGGGGGGTTGAGTCGGCCCCGCTGGGATCCTGGCCCCAGGCAGCTGTTAGTTCCCCCCATTGCCCCCGTCCCCCCCCTCGCGTGGGGTTATGACATCAGCATTAGAACGACCAATCAGACTCCTCTCCCCCGGGCTGTCGGGGCCCAGCCGTTGCCCGCGTGGACGGGGGAGACTCAGGCCCCCCCCCGGGTAAGTGGCTCCCCTCAGCCCCAACCCACAGCCCCCTGCTAGCCCAGCCCAGGCCCCCCCCAGAGAACCCAGGCGTCCTGGCGCCCCTTTCTCCAGCGCCGGCCTCACGGCGTGGGGCTCCCCGCCCGGCCCTCCCCAGGGAGCAGCCAGGGGTCGCCTGGGACATCCCCGGAACCCCTTCCCCCGGCCCCCAAATCCTGCCACCCCGGCCTCCCCCCAGGCACAGGCCATGGGGCCACCTGGTGCCCGCCACGAATTCCTCCCCTCCCTCGGGAGCCGTGACACCCCCTTTGCCCCTCCGGGCTGGGTCCCGGGTGTGTCCAGCCAGGGCGAGTCCCAGAGCCCCATGGCCCGGCCCTGCCACTGGCCCGGCCCCCCAAGTCCGCGTCTCTGCCCTCAATGGGGCAGGGCCCCAGCCACCGTGGGGCAGGGCATCGCCACTGGTCGGGGAAGGACCGTCCAATGGGAGAAGGGCAGAGGGAAGGCCCGTCCAATGGGACAAAGGCGCTGTCCGGGGGGGGGGGGGGGGGGCCCCACACTGCCCAATGAGGGAAGGGCAGAGGCTGGACCGTCCAAAGGGAGAAGGGCTGAGGGCGGATGGTCTGTCCGGGCCGCGGGATCCGGGTGGGGAGACTTTGGGGGGGGCCCTCGGGTGTGGGGCGCTGACCCTGATTAAGACACCTCGGCCCCAAACCTGTCTCCTCTTTGGGGAGCCCCCCCCGAACACCGCCCCCCCAGACCAGCCTAGAGCAATATTGTCCTGCCACACCTGGGGAAACTGAGGCACGAAGCAGTGACGTAACTCGCTCAGTGAATTGGTGGCAGAGCCGGGGAGAGAAGAGAACCCAGGCGTCCTGGCTCCCAGCCCCCTCCTGCTCTAACCACTAGACCCCACCCCCTCCCAGAGCCGGGGAAAGAACCCAGGAGTCCTGGCCCCCGGCCCCCAGCTCCCTGGGCTGTTTGAAGCACTGGATACGTTGTTAGCTCATTCGTTTGTTTACTTAGGTTAGGCTCCCCTTAAGGCCGGTCGCCATGGAGCTGGTTTGTTATCGTAGGGTCTCCGGGTGATTGTCGAAGGACCGGTCAGTTATTGTAGGGTCTCTCGTCGGTGGTGGCGGTGAGCACGCTGCTTTATTTTTGTAGGGTCCTCTGAGTGCAGGGGGGGCACAGCGCTGGCCATTTGTTATGGTAGCGTCACTCTTGAGCAGTGAGCCTGGCCTGCGTTGTTATTGTAGGGTCCCACATAAGTGCTGGGGCTGTGTGGACTGCTTTGTTATTGTAGGGTCTCTCAGGGATCCGCACAGGCTGGTGTGTTATTGGAGGGTCTTTCAGGGGTTTGTTGTTATTGTTATTGTTAGAGCAGGGGGGGCTGGGAGTCAGGACACCTGGGTTCCATCCCGAGCTCTGGGAGGGGAGTGGGGGCTAGTGGTTAGAGCAGGGGGGCTGGGGTCTGTTGGGGGGGCAGTTTGTTATTGTAGGGTCTCTGGCGAGGCTGGGGGAGTCGTGGGCAGCAGGGGGAGGGCGTCTCTGGCTCAGCGCAGGACCCAGAGCGCCAGCGCCAGCAGCAGGGAGGCGTGGGGGGTGTGGGGGGCGCGGCTCCAGGGCCAGGGCCCGCGCAGGGCGGGGGGCGCGTTGCAGAGGTCGGTGCTGTTGCAGCAGGTGTGGTTGTAGGTGAAGCCGAAGAAGGGGTCGACCAGGTCGGCGGCGTCGCAGGGGGCCCCGTGGGGGGCGCAGCCCAGGGTGGACAGCGAGAAGAGGGGGCCTGCGGGGGGGAGAGAGACGAGGCTGTGTTGGGGGGGGCGGATCCTGGACGACCCCAGCCCTCCCTGCCCCACATCTTCGGCTTCCCTGCTCCCCAGCACCCTCTGCCCCACACTTCCAGTCCCCGGGACCTAGGCCTTCTCCCCCCCCCCCGCTGTCTCCCCAGCCTTGACACCCCCGGCCCCTCTGCCCCCCCAGTAGGGGACTCACCGAAGTCGACGACGTGGGTCCAGCAGACGCCCCCAGGCTGGGCCGTGCATGTCCCCTGGCCCCACAGGCAGCCCTTGTAGGGGTTCCCCACCTCGCACACCCGGCACCGCAGCGCCCCCCCTGCCCGGAGAGAGGGACACCCCGTCAGAGCCGCCCAGCCACCGCACGCCCCCCCAGGACCCCCCAAGCCCCCGCCGTGGGGCTGGATCACAGCTGGCGCCCCCTAGAGGGGACGGGCCCCTGCCCCCTTGCCCCAGCCAGTCCCCGCCATGGGGCCCGATCACAGCCTAGAGGGGACGGGCCCCACGCCCCATTTGTGCCCGCTGCCCCACCCAGTCCCCGCCGTGGGCGCACCGGTGGCACAGCAGAGCAGGACGGCGCCGGCGACGAGCAGGGTCAGGCCCATGGCACTGTGTGGGGGTCGCTGGGGGGGTCAGTCGGGCTCTGGGGTCCGGCTCCGGCTGCTGCGTCTCGGGCTCGCTCGGCTCTGAGCCACGCCCGGGTTTACTCTGCTCTTATCGGCGCTGACGCCCTGGGCGGGGAGCTAGAAGGGAGGAGTGGGGCGTGGGGCCCTTCCCTGTGCCGGCCCCTGGTAGCTCAGCCCCATTGACTGGCCGGGGGGGGAGCGGGGGGGTGTTTCTCCCCTAGCAGCCAGCAGTAGTAGGCTGTTATCCCGCTGCCGGCACCACAGGGCAGGGGCATTTCCAAAGCCAACCAGCGGCGTCGCCCTCCCCAGCGCCAAGTGAAAGGGGGCGACTCCCCACTGGGGGGGCTGGGAGCGACCCCCAACCTAATCATGCTGGGACCTGGAGGGAAACTGAGGCACGCATGGGCTTCCTGCTGAGAGGACAGATCATTCCCACTTTGGCACAGCCCAGCCACCCCACCTCAGAGGGAGGATGGCCCCGCGCCCCATCCCCGCCCCCCAAATCCAGCCAGTCCCCCACTCCAGGGGTCAGTGGGCAGTGGGCGAGTCCCCCCTCGCCCAGCCCCTATCTCCAGGCCGCGTTATTTGCCCCCCCCCCCCCCCCACCCTGGCCTGCTTCCTGCCCTGGCGCCGAGACCTTTCGCAAACCCCGGCCCGCCTGACCCCGCGTAAGAGTCTCGGGAGCTTCGCTGTGACTCACAGACCGTGGGCCGGTGGGCTGAGGAACGGAACGGGGGGGCCAGGACGCCTGGGTTCCTTCCCCAGTTCAGGGAAGTGGGGGCTGGGGTTAGAGCGGGGGGAGGGGGGGGGCTGGGAGCCAGGACACCTGGGTTCTCTCCCTGGCACCCGGAGGGGAGTGGGGCCTAGTGGTTGGAGCAGAGGGCTGGGAGCTAGGACGCCTGGGCCATATTCCACATTCTGGCGAGGTCGCCAGGCCCCTCCCAGCCCCGCGGCCCAGCCAGATCCGGCCCCCCAGGCGCCTCTCCTGGCCCGACACCTTTTTCTTTATTATCCCCGGGCCGCGATTTGGGTGGGGGGTTAATTGTTATTTTCTCTGGCGTCTGGACCTTGATATACCCGGACCAAGGAGTCTGGGCCTGGACCAAGAAACAAGGGACGCCCCTGCCTGGGCCGAGCCAAACTGCACCGGGGGGGGGGGCGGAGAGGGGGTCTGTCCTGAGCTGCCCCCAAGGAGGGGCCTGGTTGGCACAGCCAGGCGGGGAACGGGACCCGGGGGCCTTTCCCCTCTTGGGGGCGCGGCTCCCACCCAGCCCCAGGGCGGGGCAGTGGCTGGCCCAGGGCCGAGCCTGCGGGGTGACTGTGGGGAAGCCTCGTGTGACGAGTTTGTGCAGCCTCAGCCCGCTGCGAAACCGGCCGAACCAAACCAAATCTCCGCGCAGCGTTTCCACGGCGGGAGCAGAGACCAGCCCGGCGGGGTGAGGGGGTGAGGGGCACCGGCGGAGCTGCGGGGGTCGCAGGGCTGGGGTAACCGGGGGCTGCGGGTCGGGGGTGAGGGGCACCGGGTGTAACTTCCCCACGCGTGCCCGGCGGGGAATCCGAAGCGAAGCGAAGCGGAGCCTCCCCCCCGCCCGCTGGGGCCGGACCTCCCCACTGCCAGCATCTGGGCGGCGAATCCCGCCCCCTCATTGGCCGCGCCCAGCCCCACGGAGGGATAAAAGACCCGGAGCCGCCCCGCCCTGCCGCGATCTCCCCGGAGGAAGAAGCAGCGTCGCGCCCGGCCCGTTAATTCGGCTCCGCGCCTTTGTTGGTTTCAGCCGCTCCGGAGTTCGCCGCGATGGGCAAAGCGCCGCTGCTGGCTCTGTCCCTGCTGCTGCTCTGCGGGCCGGGTGAGCGGGGGGCCGGCCGGGCCGGGGCTGGGCGCTGCTCTGCGGTTGGGCGATGCGGATTCTGGGCTCTGTGGTCACCCCAGGTTGCAAATCCGGAGTGACTCCGCTGTCGCTGGGGGGGCGGTCCGCCCGGCCAGAAAGTGCGGCTGAAGCGAGTTTCAGGTGGGGCTCGCTTGCCTGGAAACCCACGCGGGACTGGGGGGTGGGATGAGTCCCCCTCTCCCCCCGGATTAAGGGCAGAGTAAATGGTTCAGGGTCCGCGAAGGGCGTTTGTGCCGGAGTGAACGGCGAGGCAGGGCCCGGGTTGGAAGGGGGGAGGTGTTTGGCTGGGGAAAGTTGGGACAATTCGGAGTTGGAGGGTGCTGAAGGGGGGCTGGGAGCCAGGACTCCTGGGTTCTCATCCCAGCTCCGGGAGGGGCGTGGGGTCCAGTGATTAGAGCGGCTGGGAGCCAGGACTCCTGGGTTCTGTCCCTGCTTCTGGGTGGGGCGTGGGGTCCAGTGGTTAGAGGGGGGACAGGTAGCCAGGACTCCTGGGTTCCCTTCCCAGCTCTTCTGTTCCCTTGCCGGGTGTCTGGGCAACAAACCCCGGGGCCAGTTCTCCCTCCCGGTCCCGGCACAGAACTGGGGGGTTTGTTCCATTGCCTGGGGCCCGTCCGGCCCCTGGGAACACGGCTCCCCCCAGCCAGGCATCTGTCACAAACTGCAGCTCCCGAATCCAGCGGGTATCCTGGGGGGACACTTGAAACCGTCATTTGTGAAAAGCTGTTTCGAGCTTTTTCTTCCCCCTTCGTTTTATTTTGAGGGTGGACTTGGGGCTGGGAAATTTGCTCCCTTCTGAGATGGAGAACCCCCCCCCCCCACACACACACACACACACACTTCGAGTTTAGGGGTGGGGGGGGGAGAGACTCGTTTAAACTCCGTCTGTATTTGCACCTTGGAAGGGGGCGGGGGAGATGCTGGCTAATAACCAGAGGCTTTGCCATGCTTGTGGGTCCCTTGGGGAACCTGGAACAGGCTCTGGCCCCGGAGGGGAGCCCTGTGACCTCTGCTGCTCATCCGCTCCGGGCAGGTTCTGCTCTGGGAGGGGGTGGGACCGGGTGGAGCCACACGACTGGTTTCGGGGGGTGTTGGGTGGGCTCGGACGTCGCCCTTTGGAATGACTCCAAGCCCCCGGCCACGCCTTCTGACGGTGCCCGGTGGGCGGAGGTTGCGCCCTCTCTGGTGGAGAGCGCTCCGGCAGCACCCCACTTGAACGCTCGACTCTTCACCCTCTTAAGGGACTCTTAACATATTTGCATGTTCCCTGGCATGCCCAGGGCTGCTCGGCAAGCTGAAATTCCTGGGAACCCAGGAGTCCTGGCTCCTAGCCCTCCGCCGCCCCTCCGCCCCCCCAGCTGGGATAGAACCCAGGAGTCCTGCC
The DNA here is from genome assembly GCF_026122565.2 of Emydura macquarii macquarii. NCBI lineage: Eukaryota > Metazoa > Chordata > Testudines > Chelidae > Emydura > Emydura macquarii. The sequence goes on from NW_027131482.1 coordinate 65,940, forward strand.
TTGCTCTCCAGCCGTGTGCCGGCTGCCTTCCCCTGCGGGGGTCCCGGTCAAGGTGTTGGGTGTTGAATCCCCCTCGCTGAGATTTCACCCCCGCTAGCGCCTGAGGCGTGGGTTTGGGCCCCGGTCCCAGCCTGGGTAATGACGATCCGGTCCTGCCCCGGCCAGGGAACGGGCGGCGTCGCAGCCATGCTCCACCCCAGAGGCAGCCGCGGGGCTGCAACAGGAGCTCTCCGCTGTTACGTCGCTTCCTACATGTCCCAATTTCCACTGCTGGAAAAGTCACTGGGATGACTCAGGCCCTGCACCCCCGCCCCCGGCTCTGCCTCTCACACCCTGTACCGCACTGCCAGGCCAAATGGCTTTCCAGCCCTCCCGCCGTGCCAATCCAGCCAGGGAAACGAGCTGCTGCAGATGCCGCCCGGATGCCTCGCCCCAGCGGGGTGTGTGCGTGTGAATTCTTGGCTTAGGTCTCTCTTGGCCCCGGGGGGGGAATGAAGAACCCAGGCGTCCTGGCTCCCAGCCCCCCCCCCCCCCCCCCCCCCCCCCCCCCGAGTGACGTGCCTCCTGTCTTCCCAGCAGCTGAAGGCCTGGTTTGCAAGGTCTGCAAGTTCAAGGTGGGCGCCCTCTGCTTCCACTCCGGCCAGCCCTGCGTCGCCGAGAAAAACCAAGTCTGCGACACCACCAAGGCCTACATCGGTAAGTCCTGGGGCCCCTTCGTGCCGGTCAGGACCCCAGGCAGGCATCCGAGCTGCTCCGGATCCCGGGGAGGAGGGGCGGGCACTCTGCTGCCCGGGGTGACCTGCGGCCCGTCGGAGGAGAGGCGCCAGGCTAGGCGGGCCGCTCGCCGCGGGTCCGTGTCTGCTGCAGCCGGGGCCGGAGACGCTCGTGGCCCCGTCCCAGGGCAGGTCCATCCTTCCAGGGCTTTTTTCTCGCCCTCGCCTGGGTTGCCTCCTGCCCCGTCTCAATGGTGACCTGCTGGTGGAGATGTTTGGGTGGGAAAAGCTCCTGAACCCCCTGGCAAAACAGGTCCTGGCTTCTCCTCCTGCCCCTCCCAGGATTGTTGTTCTCTAGGGAACAAACCTACTACTGCTAGTTACTGGTGTCTCTCCTCTAACACAAGGGGCGGAGGGCAGAGCCGGAGGTCCCGGGCTCAAATGCTGAGGGGGATCCACCGTAGGGGCTGGCTGCTTCGCTTTCCCAGCACTCCTCTAAGATCACCTGCCCCACCCTCTCTTCCCAGAGCGGAGGAGAAAACCCAGGCGTCCTGGCTTCCCTCTGAGAGCCAGGACTTGAACCCGGGAGACCCGGCCCCCTGCTCACGGCTGCCCTGGTCTCTCCCCACAGGCAAGGTCCCGCTGTTCTCCAAATACGGCTGCAGCAGCAACCTCGATACCTGCAACAAGACGGAGCTGAAGGACAGCTCCTTCGACGTCAGCTACAACCGGACCTGCTGCACCATGGACCTGTGCAACGCGGCCGGCCCCGCCCGGGCGGCCGGGCTCCCTCTGCTCTCGGGGCTGGGGGTGCTGCTGGGGTGGTGGCTGCTGAAATAACGCCCCCGGCTGCCCTTTTCCACGTCCTCACCCCCGCGCCATCTCCACGACCTGCTTTTCCCTCCTCTCACGTGCGTCCGCTCGGGTACCAGGCTCCACTCCACCCCGTCAACTCGCCTTTTCCTCCTGTCTCCCGCCAGGCCTTTGCACATACAGCAAACGGCCTCTTCCCACACAGACACCCCCCGGAATCTGCCCCCCACCTTTTGAAGGGTTTGGGGATGCCCGAGCCGCTAATCTCCTCTTCTGCAAGGGTCTGGCCGGCGTCTCGAAGGGCTGACGCCGGCTCCTGTGGTAAAGCAGAGAGAGGTTTGCCGCTTTAGGCACCGCCCTGGAGTGCGTCTCCTCCCTGCACCCTCCCTCTGGGGGCAGACCCCAGCTCAGGGCAGGAGGCCAGAATCCCCCCGGGAGCAGGGGACCATCCCCAGGCTTTTCCGTGGAGGCTGCTGGGGACGACCCCAGCCCCGGTGGCTCTCTAGTGGGGTTGGCTGCATCTGTGCCCCCAAAGTTCTCCTGAAACCAAGTCCCCCAAGAGAGGCTGTTCCTCCTTCCAGGGGAGAAGAAATGTCCTGGCGCTTTGTCCCAGCTGTTTGGCTTGGGGTCGTCCGTGGTATCTCAAGACCCTGCAGAAGCCGATGGGTGGGAAGCCGAGCCCTTTAGCTCTTCCCCGGGCAGAGGATGACACTTCCCAAGCTCCTGGAGACCCTCAGAGCAGCCCGAAATCTGCAGCGCAGACCAGGTGGCCTCCGCAGCAGCGTGGCCTTAGACTCGGACGGCGTCTGAGCCCTCCAGGGGCCTGCCGGGGAGAGGACACAGCTGGGGAAGGAGCAATGTTAGACCGAGAGGCTGATATCAACCCACCGTGTCCGTCCGGGTGCGGGCGTGGTAACCTTCCTCGCGTCCCCATGCCCCAGCCGGCTCGCCGGGGTGTCTGTTCACCCGACGGCTGGGGGGTTTCAATGCAGTTTTTAACACTGAATGCATTAATAAAACAAAAATGTAAGTGGTTGCCTTGTCGCCAAGTTGTCTCTGTGGGTTCACGCGCTAGCCGAGAGACATCCGGGCTCTTGGAAGGGCCCCAAGAATGATTTCAAGGTCTGGAGAACTTGTTCATTATTTGCATCCCCACCGGGCCATGGGCATGGACTAGTGCTAGGTGCTGTACAAACACTGCCCCAGGAATCTAACAATCCAAATATCAGCCAAGGGGCGAGAGAGGGCTACAGGCAGAGGGGTGCAAGGAAGCCATGGCAGCCAGCGTTACAGGCCATGGTACCAGCGGCCTAACAGGGCCCAGCTTTATTTTTTGAAGACACCACAGCAAAGGCGTCAGGAGCAGGATAAACGAGTGAGGTTTTACGGATGTTGACAGGGAGCACGAGGGCTGCGGGGAGGGAGGAGGGGGGGAAGAAAGCACAAAGGGGCTCGTTCTAGAAATGTATCCACTGCAGGCTGGGCTGGGGGGCTCCTCAGATTTGTATCAACAGCTGAGGCCTGTGGGAACCCTCTGGGGGGGCCTTGGAAGTGAAGATGAGACATTATCATGTGACACAATGGAGACGGGGCAGCCCGAAGAGGGACACGCGGAGCCGGGGTGGACGGGCTCGGAGGAGAATCTGCAGCAGCAAGACAGCGGCCGGGTCTTGGCTGTGTCCTCGCGAACTTTCCTGGCGGGTAGGACGCCGGAACGCGGCCGTTTGCCGGTGTCCGGCTCCAGGGGCCTGGGGTCAAATCCCCTCTGGCTGGCGGCTGGCTGCCTGCGATGCCCAGGGTGCGTGCTCCACGGCAGCTGGATCCGGGCGTGTCCCGCGGTGCCAGCGGTTTCAACAGGCCGGTTCTCAGCGCCCAGCCTTGCCCCGGGGAATGCGGGAGGAAGGAGCCGGCGTGTGGCCACAGAATCAGGCCTGCACCTGCCTGGCTCCGACCAAGCCCTTTGGTTGGCGGGGGCCGTGCCGCGTCTTTCCCAGCCCCTCCAGCAAACATCCTAGGAGGTGAGCCCAGCTCGGCTCCCCGCCCCACTGCGCAGGTGAGCTGAAGGTGGGCCGGCTGCGGCGGAGGAGCCGGGGACGGACGTGCCGGTCCCTTCCTGGCCACCACTGCGCAGGGCGTGGCAGCTGCAGCGTGTGAAGGGGTTCAGGGCCGGCCCTGGCTGCAGGGCAGAGATGGTGGAGGCACTGCCCGGGGGAGGAGGCGAGGAAAAGTGGAGCCGGCGCTGAGTCTGCAGGGGGGCCTGCCCCCACCCCCCTCCCTGCAGGCGGCGCAGGCTGGGGCAGAGGGCCCAGCACAGAGGTGAATCAGCCCCACACCCCAAAAACCAGCCCCTGAAACAAACAGCTTAAAATTTGCCCGGCCTGGGGGAGCGGAGAGGCTGGTGCAGGGCCCAGAGCTCGGGGCTGGGCGAGCAGGGGCTGTGGGTCGGGAGTGTGGGGCACTGGCAGAGCTGGGGGCTGGGGTGGAGCTGGTGAGGGGGCAGGGGGACGATGGTTCCTCGCTGGCTGGGGGCCAAAAGGAAGCTGAGGTCCTCGTCTGTTTAAAGTTTCCCATGGCCGACTGCCGCAGCCAGGATGCCTGGGTTCTGCACCCCACCCTGGGCGGGGGTCTGGGGGGGCTAATGGGTTGGGGGAGGGGCAGAGGCTGGGAGTCAGGACTCCTGGGTTCTATTTTTACCTCTGCTGCTGACTGTGGGTGTCTCGAGGGCGACCCCCCCCTCCCCTGTCTACCCCTCCCGTAATTCCTGCCTCGCTGGGGCCGCTGATGGTCTCCGTGCAGCCTGAGTCCGGCCCTGCACCCCCACCGTGGGGCTCTCCCCGTGTTCGGGGCGAGTGAAGTCCCTAGGTTCACCTTCACCAGTGGGTGAAATTAATGGGGCTGGCCGTGGGGCTGGCCATGGGGCTGGGGGTTACCCACTGAAGTCCCTTGGCCTGCCCCCTTCCCGGTTTAGGCCCGGTCCCCCCAACCAGCTTCCCCTGGAGCGTCTTTTGTCAGGCCGGATCAGCACTGGGCCGTTCCCTCGTCCCGAGTTTCCACAGCCGGGGGGTTCTCGTCCATTGGCCGGGGTCGCCTGCGTAAGCAGTTCTCACACTGGTCCTGTGGCCGGGCGGGAGGGGGTGCTGGGCAGTATTTTCCCCAGCAATTGAAGGGGGGGGGGTGTTTGAATTGACGGGGGTGCGAAGGGGAGCTGGGCGACACCCTCGTGAAACGTGTTTCACGCCCGTTTTAGAAGCTGTAGCTGGTGCTTGGAAATCCTCCCCCAACTGAAAGCGGGCGACTGGAGCCTGCTGCGGCGTGGTTTGCTAACGGGGTGCCAGCGTTAACGAACGTCTCGAGGGCGGCGCGCTCAGCGGGCGGGACGTCTCGTGTTCCCAGCACGCCCCGTCCTCCAGCTGATCCGCTTGTTCGCTCACTCACAGGACGAGGCAGAAGCGGGGCGAGAACCGAGCGGGACGTCCCGTCCGTGACGGGAAAGGGGGCGCCCCGGGAGCGGCCGTGACGGCGAGTCGCACGAGATGAAGTCCTGCTTCTCTCACCCGCGAAGACGGGGCCGGGCCCCGGATGGTGATAAAAAAAAAAAAAAGCAGTTGAAATCCAAGCGCCTTTCGCTGGGCGGACGCTGCTCCAGGCCGTGTCCCAGTTCTCTAGTCTGCCCTTGTCACGGGGCCGCCTCTGCGCTGGCCGTGCCCCGCACCCCGCGACCGTCGGCGTTTTATAAGCCGGGCATCTGCGAAAGCTATGCAGAGCTTGCCTGGAATCCAGAAAGGGCCGTTGTGGGTCTGTAAGAATCACGGCTGTGTTGTGGTTTTTGTTTTCTCTGCCGCTGGCTTAACAAACGCCGCTTGTCCTCTGAAGGAGTCGACGTCCTCGGCACTCGTCAACGTCCGGCCTGAATTCTTTGCTTCTGCCAGCAGGTCTCCAAGGGATCCAGCCAAGTGCTGAGCCCGAGGATGGCGTGAAGGCCGAGCCTGGGTTCAAGAAAGAACCGGCGCAGTTCACGGAGGACAGCCGGCCCGTGGCGCTGACCCCAGCTGGCCGTTCTGCCCTTACGGTTTCAAGCGGCGCTTCGATGGCCGGACCAAGATCTCCTGTCGTAGCAGCTGCCTGGGTGGCATTTCATGACCCCGCTGGTTTCAACCGTGGACGTATGAGAGTGAGAGGATGAGGAGGGGTCGTCTCGTCCGGCCACCTGCCCTGAAGGCGGGATGAAGGGTTATCTAGACCCGCCCTGACAGGTGACTGTTTGACCTGCTCTTAAAAATCCCCCATGATAGAGATCCCACAACCCCCGAAGTAATGTATTCCCGTGTTTTACTGCCCGGCCGGGCAGGACTTTGTTCCTATTCTCCAGCCTTGTCCTGTCCTCAGAGAGAACAATGGTCTCCCTCCTCCTCGGAGCAGCCTGTGCTGGAAAACCGTTCTCACGTCCCCCCTCGGTCGTCCCTCCAGATTAAACAAACCCAGGTTTCCAATCCTCCCTCCTCGGTCATGTTTTTTAGACCTTCCATGTTTTTTTATTGCTCTCCACGGGACGGTCTGCAGCGTGTCCACATCCTTCCTGACACTCGACGCCCACAACTGGCCGCACAACTCCAGCTGAGGCCGTGTCGGCGCGGGGGCCATGCCTTCCCGGGCTGTTTTCGACACGCCTGTGAACACAGCCCAGAGTGAGGTTTGCGTTGAGTGCGACTCTCTTGACTCAGATTCAGCTTGTGATGCATCGGCACCCCCACACGACTCCTCCTCCGGCAGCATTTCCCAGCGTGGGCGTGCGCGACTGCCCCACGGCTCTGCTTTGGCCGGGTCGGTCTGAATTCGAATCCTGCCCCGGCAACCCCTCCCGGCCTCGTATCGCCCGCAAGCTTTATCGGCTGCTCTCTGGCCAGTCTCTGCATCGCCGACAAGGATATTGAGTGGAAGCGGACCCAGAACGGATCCCTGCGGGCCGCACTGCGGCGTGTCCAGGAGAAACCGGGGCTGGGCTTTTCTCTGAGCAAAGCTCATCCTCCCGGCGTGTCTTCCGGGGACGTCGGCAGCTCCAGCTGACGCGCACGCAGCCGGCCGACCGGGGCCCGGCATTGAGCTCCTCTGAGACGTGGGCTGGCACGGACGCAGCCGCCGCGGCTCCTGGAGCCGCCCGACCTCCGGCCAACGTGCTCGGCGCTGGGCGCCCGTCTGCATCGGGGCGTGTCGTCGGCCCGGCGTCTGCACGCGTTGCCGGGGGCTGGCTGGGGGGGCTGGTGGCGCAGGCTGGGGGGGTGGCATTTTTTGCCTAGATCTCCCAGCACCCCCCTCCCTGGACCCCAGCCCCCATTCTCCAGCCCACACCCCGGCCCTGGCGGCTCAGGCCCCCGGCCTTCGCGATGGGGGGAGGGGGAGAGGAATGGGATGGAGAAGCTCCGCCCTCCCTGTCTGCCACGTCGTCACGGAGACGACGGCCATGAGGTCGCCACGGCGATGACAGGACCCCCTCCACTGCAACCGGTGGCGTTGCCATGGCGGCGAGGTCGTGGGTGGGTGACCCACAGGGGGGTGACCCCCGGCCTCTTGGCACAAGCCTGGGCTGAGCGGCCCTGGACTGAAAGGGGGGGCCCCCCGTCTTTACATAAGCACCCCAGGCGCTCGGCATGATGGGAAATGGTGGGCAGGGCCGGGGTCAGGCCACAAACCCCTTCATTTGTGTGTTGTTAATTAACAATTTGCATTAATTGCAGGGCAACATAATGAGCCCTTCCCGTTCTGCCCCCCATCGATCCTAGCACCAGAAGGGAGGCGTTCAGGCTCTGGGGGGGCCGGCGGGGGTTGCACTGTCGACAGGAAGGCTCAGAATTCGAACCCGGCCCCGGGGTGGCTGAACACGTCTGGCAGCAGAGGCGAGAGCGGCTGTTACCATGTGCCGGCCCACGCCACGGCGACAGCTCCGCCTGACGTTACCCCGGGGATGGCCTTGTCATCGCCACGGCAACGGCCGCCTGTGACCTCGCTGGTCCTTGGAACTCTTGGATGGGGTGACCTCCCCCCGTGACCTCATCTGAACCCTAGAGCTATTGCCCGGGTGACCTGTGACCCCCTTGGCGTTGCCATGGCAGTGAAGTCGGGTATCCCGGTTACGCACATGCGGTGGTGTTGTCACGGGTGACATCATGGCCCCTCCCCGCCATGGGGGGAGTCTCGCCCAGTGACCACCGGCCCGGGCTTCAGCTGCCAGCCCCCACCCCCCCTCCAGAGCCAGGGAGAGAACCCAGGAGTCCTGGCTCCCAGCACCCCCCCGTTCTAACCAATGCACCCCACTGCCCTCCCAGAGCCGGGGAGAGAACCCAGGGAAACCTCCAACTGTGAGAGTGTGTGTGTGTGTGTTTAACCCTGGTTGCCATGTGTGTGATATCTCCTGGGTCTCTGTGGTTGTGGCTGTTGTCGGTGTGGGTGGGTTTAGACAAGTTTGTTTGCAGCCGAAGGGCCTATTTGTCCCTGTGCGTCTCTTTGCACCTGTTACTCTGTGTGTGTGTGTGTGTGTGTGAGCATTTGCGTGTCACTTGGTGTGTCTTCGTCCATGTGTCTGGATAGCTGAGAGCGGTTCTGGGTGTGGGTCTCTGACTGTGTAGTTTGAGTTTCTCTGAGCATGTTTACGGGTGGGGCTGGGTTGTGTGTGTGTGTGTGTAGCTGGGTTGTGTGTGTGTGTGTGTAGCTGGGTTGTGTGTTTCCCCCATCTCGCCTTTCCAGCTCTGAGTCACCCTCCTGCGGGCTATATTTATAGCACCCCTCTGGGATCATGTGTCTCGCCCCCCCTTTCGAGCAGTCCCAGGCACGGGGCCGTGCCACACCCGGGTGTGTGTTTGTGTTTGTGTCTTTATATAACGGCACAGATCAAAGTCAGGCAAATTCACCCTCCAAGGACAGGCCAATCTCCAGCCCCCGGCACTGGCCACCCCCGACGACCATGGGCAAAATCCTCCTCCTCTGCCTGGCCGCGCTGAGCTGTGTCGGGATCGGTGAGCCACCGCCCGGCCCCACATGAAGCGGGGATCTCTGCCCGGCTCTGGCAGGGGAGTGGGTCCTAGTGGTTGGAGCAGGGGGGGGGCTGGGAGCCAGGACGCCTGGGTTCTTTTCCAGTGGACAACTCCCTTTCCTCCACTACAGCTGGGAACCAGCCAGGCCCCCGCCCGGGCTGGCTTCCTTGTTTTCCTCTGGGATGGGGGGGGCCACACCAGCGCCTGGGAACGCACCATGCCCCCTGTCGCCTCCTCGGGTCAGCGCCTGCCCCCGCCCGGGGGAAAGGGGCAGTTTCCCTTCCAAGCGGGCGCCTGGGGGGGTTCTTGCCCTGAGCAGATGGGGGGATTCAGGACCCAGCGGGCCAGGGGATTTCTGTGCATCGCACACACGCACACGCCTGGCGCACGGGGAAGGAATGTGGATTTGGTTTGGACCTGAGGCCAGTTTTCCAGGCTGGGCTGTTTTTCCCCATGGTTTGAAATCTCTCCTGCCAAAACACACCCAGCTCTGTGTGTGTGTGTGTGTGTGTGTGTGTTCGGTGTTTTCTGGCTGGCTCCGTGTTGTGCGTCTCTACGTGTTTGTGCTTTTTTCTCCCCCTGCAGGGTTGTTCGCAGCCCCGTGCTTCGTGCCCGTGCGAGCCCGCGCTTGTGTCGCCCGGCACGTGGCCACCTCGGCCTCCGCGCGGAGTCAGGTGTTTGCCCGCCCGCGGGTGTGTTTGTCGTCTGTACTTGTGCGCCTCTGTGTTTTTGTTCCTCTGGTATGTCCGGTCTGGGGCCCGGTGGGGCGTTGTGTGCCCGTGGTTGTGTTGTGTGGCCGTGTCCTTCCGGGGGCTTTTTCGTGCGTGCGCCTTTTTGCCTTGCTTACAGCCGTGTGTTTTGCATTTGTCGGGCTTCGGCTTGTGTTTGTGTTGTGTGTGCCTGTTGTTGTCAGTCTGTGCAGGGCCCCCACACGGGGGGAAGGGTCCAGGCTGCAACCCCCCAACTGAGGAAAAAATGGAGGCTAAATTGCAGCTCCGGCCTGCGGCTATTTATAGAAACGTCTCGATTGTCCGGAGCTCAGGCGCTTTGCAAATCCTGGAGATTTGTAACCCGGGGGGAGGGGGTGTGCGTGTTACACGTTTGTGCTCGGCCCGACAACATGACGCTTGAGCCCTGTGTGTCGGCGGCGCGTGGCCCCCCCCCGGCAGAGGTGCTGCCCCTGCTTTGCGACCGGGACGGCCCTCGCCAGCGTACGAATCCACACGACCTCGGATCCGCTGAGCTGGGGGGGGAAAGGAAACACTTTTCCGGGGGGCCCGGCCCAGGCTGCAACCCCAGTGGCTCTGTGTGTCTGCCACTGCTAGGTATTTTTAGCTATTGGCGCCGGTTTGACACCCGTACCGGTTTGGAAATCTCCGTGTGCGCAGGATTCGCGCCTCTTCTCGCTGGTTTCCGTGGGGTTGTAAATTCCCAGCCGGACGCTGGGCGTGGCCAATCTGCCCACTTACGCCTTAACCTGTCACGCTCGATTTCAGGCCTCGTGCGCGCCCTTCCTACCCCAGCGCGCGCCTTCCTGGCTTGCTCACAGCTGTGCGGTTTGCGGGTCCATGTTGTGCGTCGCCCGCCTGCCTCGTGTCTGCGTGGCACGCGCCGGAGTCTGTGTCTGCACGCACACCCCTCTCTCTGCGAAGAGCGCTCTGGGGTCGGGCGTCGTGTGCGTGCGTCTCGGCAGCCGGGCGCGTGGGCGGCTCAGTGTAGCCGGGTAAGCCCCGGGCAAGCCCCGGGCAAAGTCGGCAGATGGCCAGGGGCTCGCGAAGCCTGGAGTCGAGCCGCTTTTACAGGGGCAGGACAAAATGGAAAACTGTGATTATGTAGCCCACTGCTGCCACCAATGCTGGAGTCTCAGATCCCACTCCAGGCACCAATGCTAGAGACGCCGATCCCCTTTCTAGCACCAAGGCGTCGGCACCCCATCCCGTCCCCACCATCCCTGCAGCTGGCTCTGCGCCCTCCCCCCACAGCCCAAAAGGAGATAGATCCGGTCTCCCCCTTTCTCTCTGTTCCCAGGGGTGGCCCTGCAGTGCCTGAAATGCGACTTCACCGTGTTTAAAATCCCCTGCTATACCACCACCGTCGCCTGCCAGGACGGGCAGCTCTGCGCCACCATCCGGGGCCATGCAGGTAACTCTCCGCTTCTCTCCGCCTGGCTCCTGTGGTTCCCTCTCCCCTCCCATCTGCCTCGGTTTCACTCCCTCTGTCTCTCCCCTGCCCCAGCCGGCCACCAGATGATCATGAAGAAGAACTGCGTGGACCAGCTGAAATGCAACAGCAACGACACCTCGTCCTGGGCCGGTGTCACCTACGTCACCTCCTACAGCTGCTGCGAGGGCGACTTCTGCAACTCGGCCGCAGGCGCCAGGGCCCAGCTCTCCCTGGCCACGGGGCTGGCCGTGCTGGGGGCCTGGCTCAGCTGGGGCCTCTAAATCCCGGCGCCGGAATGGGGGAGGAAATCGTTGCGGCGGGAGGGCCAAAAAAAATAAAATAAAAATCCAGCCCGCCCATTCCTTTAAATAGCCCCGCCCCTTTTCTTCTTAAAGGGGCGCTTGGGAGCCAGAGGGGAGACCCGCTTTGGGGCCTTTGCGGGGTCATTGGAAATCGTTATCTGCCATCGGCGCAGCCCTGGTGGTAGCGGTGGGATCTGCGCGGCCAGAGACGGCAAATCCCGCCGCCCTGGTTCTGCAGTGATAAGCTGCCCAGCCAGTGCCCCTCACTGCTGCCTCCCGCCCCCATGCCCGCCTCAGCCATTTTTGTGTGACCCCCGCAAAAAACGCCCCCTTCCCCAGGACGAGCTGTTGGAGCTCCTGTCCGGCTCCCGATGACACGGGCGTGTCCAGGAGGGAGCGGCGAAGGTCACCGGCGTCTGAGTGCCCCTTAAAGAGTGGAGGGGCACCTCCCCCTGCCCCCCTTAGCCTTTCTCCCCCTCGCCGCAGCCACTGGTGACCCTGGCTATCACAGCAACCCCTCCGCATCGCCCGGTGCCACAAGCGTCTGGCGCCAGCTGTGTCCCACGCCACTGGTTTCCCAGCCCGGAGAGCCTCCAGAGCCCACGGTGCACGAGGCCCCGCCCCCCCCACCATCCCCCTACTGCCCCACATTTGACAGCGGGCTCTGCTGCGCCCCTTGGTGCCAGGGGTGGGATCCGCACGGGGGCGACAGATGCCCTGGGGCCAGATGTCCGTCCCCCTCTGTGTTCCTTCCCCTGCCCGCCCCCGCCCCCAGAGCATCTGGCCCCAGACTTGCAACTGCGCCCCCTCCCAAACATCTGGTTCCAGATGGTCACTGGCCCCGCCCCCACACCTGATGGCCGCTGGAGGTGGAAGGAGGGGGCTCTGCTCTTCAGCCAATGGTGGCTGGGCAGGGGTGGCGGAGGGGCGGGAACATAGCATCGACCCCGCCCAATGGCCCAGCAGCTCGGCACTGCCCCCTGCTGGTGGGGGCAGGATCAGCGGTGCACTTGTGTTGTGTATGTGTGTGTGTGAGTTTGTACTGGGTGGGGGCATGGCACGGCATGGCGCTTTGTTATGTGAGTGTCTGTCTGCCAGCTTATGTGTGTGGAGTAGGGCACGGGGCAGTTGCATGGGTGTGCGTGTGTGTTTGTGAGATTGTATAGGTGGATATGTGGAGCCGTGTGTGTGTGGGGGGGGGGATACGTGCTGGTGAGTTTGTACAGTGTGTGCATGTGAGATTGGGGCACAGGGTGTTGTATGAGTGTGTATAGTGTGACACGGAGCCTGTTGTGGTTGTGCTGCATGGGGATATTTGGGGGTGTGTGTGTGTGTATGCAGTGGGGGGATGTTTGTGAGGCTATGTGTGTGTGTGGTGCAGGGCACAGGTCGGGTGTTTTGTGTGTGTGTGTATTTGTACAAGGTGGGGAGATGTTTGTGGGGGGGGTGGCACAGGACACAGGGGGATCATATAGGGGAGGAATATGGGGGGGCCTCGTCTCCCTCTTGGTGGCTCAAGGAGCCAGTTTGCGTCTTCCAGGTAAACTGAGGCACGAGCTCATTGCTTCCTTTAGAGCCGCTCCCCAGCCTGCGGGGCACAGAGCATGTGCGACCCACACGGGACCGGGGAGTTGTGATGTCGCATCGGTTGTTGCTGTGCATGGCTCCCCGGGGTGTCGTTTTCCAGTGATCCCACACTAGGCACATTGTGTAGAAAGAGTGTTACGCTGGGGTGTGGGGTGTGACGACTGGGGGGGCGGGTGGGCCTCGGTGCAGCTGTGTCATTGTGGGGGTGTTCTGGGTGTGATGGTGTCAGTGTGAGTCTGCCTGTCTGGGCGTGTGCTTGTTTGTTTGGTTCTCTGCGGGGGATGCGATTGTGTTAATGTCTGTGTCTTCATGTGTACGTGATTGTGTTAGTGTCTTGCTCTGGGTGTGTGGCTGTGTCGTGTCTGGCTCTTGTGTAGTTGTGGGCGTGTCACTGTGAGTCTCGCTGTGTGCATCATTGCATTAGGGTGTGTGTGTGTGTGTGTGATTGATTGCATCAAAGTCTCATTCTGTGTGTGTGGTTTGTGGGGGAGGTGTGTGTGTGGGTGGTGGTGTGTGCGTGTGGTTTGTGCAGGGTGTGTCACAGTCTTGTGTGTGTGTCATTGTGTGTGTGTGTGCACGTATGTGTGTGGTTGTGTCAGTCTCATTGTGTATGTGTGTGGTGGTGTGTGTGCACGTGTGGTTTCTGGGGGTGTGTGTCGTGTGTGTGTGTCACAGTCCCGTGTGTGCGCGCGCGTGTTGTGGGGGTGTGTAGTTGTGTGTTCTCTTGCGTTGTGTCACTCCCCCCAGCCCCACACGCCCGTCACACACTCGGCTCCATTCTCCTTTATTCCCAGCTCTGACCCCCATCAGTCACCGCAGCCCCCGTGGGGCGGGGGGCGGCCAGGATGCCTGGGTTCCTCTTCCAGCCCTTTGCTCGTCCCGCTGCGAGAAGCCCCAGGGAGGCTCCGCCCCCATCCTGTGGGGGGCGCTGGCTAGCTCAGGGGGGCAGGGAGGCAGGCGTGGGGCACTGGTCCAGCCCCACGTTCTCGTACAGCTGCGATTTGGGCCCGGGGGGGCCTGGAATAAGAGGCAGGAGAGATAAAGCCTGAGCTCCTGGGGGAGAGGGGGACAGTCCGTCCCGCCCGCCCGCCCCCCAAGTGAGGGGCCGGGCTGCCACCCCACGGCCTCAGCAGAGCACTTACCGGGTGTGGGGCATGCCAGATGGCCACCCAGCTCCAGCCTGCAGGGAGGAAAGGGGCGGGTACAGGAGGTCAGGGAGGAGATCCAGGCGTCTTGGCTCCCCGGCTCTAACCACTAGACCCCGCTCCCCTCCCCCCAGCACTTACCCCTGGTTCGGCCGCCTCTGCCTCCACAGTGCCACCCCCAAGGCGAGGATGAGCAGGAACTCCAGCGCCACACCTGCAGCCAGGGGCATCCAGGCAGAGCCACAGGCGGATCCCCCCCTGGCGCGGATGGGGGGCTCCTTCGCTGCCCCTGGGGAAAACACGAGGGGTGGGTGAGGAAGAGAACCCAGGCGTCCGGGCTCCCAACCCCCCTCTGCTCTAACCACTAGCCCCCACTCCCCTCCCAGAGCTGGGGGAAGAACCCAGGCATCCGGGCTCCCAGTCACGCCTCCCCGTAACCCCAGCATCCCGGTCCTGTCCCTACCGGCGAGGTCGAAGGTGACCACCGTGTCCTTCAGCTGGCAGCGGAGCTGGCCCGGCCTGGCCCCGGCCCGGGGCTCGCCGCCCCCCCTCTTCCTCCAGCAGGCCTGGAGCAGGCCTGCCCGGTGGCCCCAGAAGAGGCGGAGGCGGCCCTGCCCATTGGCGTCCTGCACCTGGTGCCGGTTGTCCCACCAGGTCAGCGCCGCCCGCTCCAGCGGGGCCGAGAGGGCGCAGGAGAACAGCTGGCAGGCGGGGTCGGCCAGCGCCGTGCGCGTCCCTGCGGGGCAGAGGCAGGCGATGGGGCCGGGCTCCCGTCTGCCCCACGGCGTGAGGCAAATGGGAGGTGGGGGGCTCCTGCCCCACGGCCGGGCGCCAGGCGCCACCCACCTGTCACCACAGCCAGTTCGTAGCTGCGCTGGTTTGCGCCCCGCACCGTGCACCAGTAGGTCCCGGTGTCGTTGTCCTCGGCCCCCGACAGCTGCAGGGAGAAGTTGGGGAGCAGGGCCAGGCGCGCCGACACGTTGGCCTGCACCCGCCCCGCCACCGCCCGGAACAGGGTCACCGACTCCCGGGTGCCGCCGGCGTGGTATGACCAGACCAGCTCGTCCTGGCCCGCCAGGGGCTGCTCCAGGCTGCAGGGCAGCTCCCGTGTGTGCCCCTTCTGGACGTAGGCGGCTGCGGGAGAGAGGGAGTCATGGGGGTGAGACGACCGGGCGCTGAGTCTGGGGTGGGGCAGCTGGTTATATGGGGATCCCTTGTGCCATAGTGAGATGCGGCCATCTCTGGGGTGGGGACACTGGTTATACAGGGATCCTCGCCCAGCACTGAGATGCGGCCATCTCTGGGGCAGGGTGGCAGTTTATACAGGGGCATCTCACCCGGTGCTGAGATGCGGCCACATCTGGAGCAGGGCGGCTGTTTTATACAGGGATCCTCACCCAGCACTGAGATGCAGCCACCTCTGGGCGGGATGGCTGTTTATACAGGGACCCCTTATCTGGCACCAATGGGGTGGAGGATAAAAAGCAGGTTTTTACCTTCCTCTGCGGTGAGTTGCAGCTGAAGAAGGAGAAGGATCCAGACAGGCGCCATGATGCCCCAAAAGCCGGGTCTGTCTGTGGGGCCCCACCCTGGGGGCTCTATCTCCACGGCCCAAGGCGGAAGAGACCGAAATGCACCCGGCCGTAGCTGTCTCCGGAGTGACTCGGGGTTCAGTGGCCGGCTTATCAGGGACGCGCAGCAGCAGCGGAGCCAGGGGAAGGGAGTGAGAGAGACAGAGAAACAGGAGGGGGATGATCCACCCCAGAGGTAGCTGCATCTCAGCGCCAGGCAAAGGATCCCCGTATAACCAGCCGCCCTGCCCCAGAGGCGGCCGCACGGCAGGGCGGCAAAACGGCTCCCATGATCCCTCTCCTAAAGGGGCGCCACTTCGAGCCGGCGCCCCCAAAATGGCCGCCACATCCTGAACCTGACGATATTGAGCAGGCCTGAGCCCCACGGAGCAGCACCAATGTGGTGGCCGCACCCCACAGACGCCATCTTGGCCCAGCTCCGATCTGGCGATACCAACATGGTCGACACACCCCACAGACACCATCTTGGCCTGACCCCAGGATGGCCAGACCAAGATGGCCGACACGTCGTCAGCGGAGAGCTGCCAAGTTGGCCTGAGAGCGGCAGCACCTCTCTAGCAGGGCCGCGCCGTGCCCGCCCCTGGGGCTACTTGACGCCACCTGCAAGATGGCTGCCGGGTGCCCACCCAGTTGGCGTGAGCCCCGGCCCGATAGGGTGACACCAAAATGGTCGCCCACCGCAGCCACCATGTCCCCACGCTGGAGGTATCGCCAGGTTGGTGCACCCAGGCCGTAGTCATGGCAACGCTCTCTGTCCCCCCCCTCCCCCCCCCAGCAGTAAATTGGAGGGCGGGGGAAATGGACGCCTGGCCCTTTAAGAGCAGGGTGGGTGTGGGGGAGGGGGAGAGACGAGAAAACGGCCGCCTGGCCCTTTAAGAGCGTCTCCCAGAGGGAGGGGGGGAAGCGTTCTGAAATCTTCCGGTTAAGTTTGTCCGCCCCGGGCCACTGTAGGAAACCCGGAAGTGGCGCTCCTATTCTCCGAGTTTCCCCAGCCCCCTTGTCCGCCCGGCTTGGTCCGGCCCAAGATGGCGAAGCTGCTGAGTTGTGTGTTGGGGCCGCGGCTCTACCGGGTCTACCGGGAGCGGGGGTCGGCCAGGCCCCCCCGGGACGGGGACGAGGCAGCCGAGCGGCCCCCAGGCGCCCAGGATGGTTCTTGGGTGAGTCTGCCCCCCCTCCCCCGCGGGAAGCAATGGTATCGCCCGGGCTCCCGTTATTTCTATGGGGGCTTGGGCAAGACCATGGCGGGGAAAGGGGGCAGCTCCCCCCATGGTCCATCATGGACTCTTCTGAGCCCCAGGCTCTTGATACCCCTTTGGGCGATGCCATTATGGAAAATTGAGGAATTTGGCCTTTTCTAGTCTGCTCCCCGTTATCCAAAATGGTATGCCCCAGGGTATTGAGTCTCTTCTCTTGAGAGAGACTATTGTGGAAAATGGAGGGGGTGTCGAGAAACTGGGGAGCTGAACCCCCTTTCCTTTCACTTACGCAGTATGGTCTTGATAAGCCCCCCCCTTTGGGAGAGATCATTGTAGGAAATGGGGGGGGTCCCAAGGGCTGGATCTTCCCCCCATTATCCTATGGTATCGTCCAGACCCCCTGGATATTGATACTCCCTTGGAGAAACCATTGTAGGACACGGGGGGGGGGAGGGATGCACTTGAAATGGCCTCTCCCAACCTTTGAGATAATGATGCTGTCACCCCCTTCTCCCCAGGAGAGATCCTGGTGGAAGAGGAGGGGTGTGCTCTGCACCGAACATGATATTGCCCAGCCTGTAGTATATTGATATCCCTATGGGTCAATCCACTGTGTATGTGGGGGAGAAATCCACTCCCCCCCTCATCCAGAATGACGTCTTCCAAGCCTTGGGGAATTGTTATCAACTTGGGACAGACCACTGTAGGAAATAGGGGGGGGAGGTTCCACACCTGTCTCCTACATAGCCTGTCTCGGCCCCCTTAGTGTATTGATAGCTCTTGGGGTGAGACCATTGTGGAAAATGGGGGGGGTAGTACAAAGGGAGCATCTTACCCCTTCCATTATGTAATATGGTATCTCCCAGTCCCTCCCCCCCAACATTAATATCCCTGTTACCTTGGCTCCCCTTCTTACCCTGTTGCCATGACGCCGTACCCCGGAGATGCCGGGTTGCCGTGACTCCAGTGTGGCCTTGGGGAATGGCGCCATGGTGACCATTTTGGCAGTGCCACACTGGAGTCACGGCAACCCGGTGCCTCTGGGATGGTGCCACAGTGGCCATTTTGGTATAGGCGCCCGGTTGGTGTGACCCCAGTGTGTGCCATCGCCAAAATGTCCGCCACGGCGCCATCGCCAAAATGGTCGCCATGGTGCCTGGCTGGCGGGCCTCCAATATGGCTGCTGCTGCGCCCCCTCAGGCAGCATCGGGGCAGCGTGACCCCCCCACGTGGCCTCCCCAAGATGGCCACCTTGTCCCTGAGGCGCTGGGTTGGCGTCGCCCTGGAGGTGACCGCGCCATAATGGCAGCCGTGTCCCTCTGATGGGGATGGGGGCGGGGGTGGCAGCTTGGCCAGGCTTGATGCCCCCTCTCCTAGCCGAGCCACAGCAGCTTGGTGGCAGGATGGGGATCCCCACTGGGCTGCAGCTGGCTTTGCTCCCCCCGCCCCAATCAAACTTGGGGGGTTTAACTCCCGGCGTTTCCCTCGGCCTGACCCCCACGGGGGGCTCGAAATGACGGGGGGGTTTCTCCCGCCAGGAGTCGTACTACCAGCCGCGGACGCTGGAGAAACACGCCGACAGCATCCTGGCCTTGGTGAGTCCCCCTGCGCCGCCGGGTCAGGCTGGGGTGCTCAGTGGGATCCAGGCCCCCTCCCCCTCAGCTTTAACCACTAGACGCCCGTCTCCTCTGTAAGCAGCCACTGCAGGGAAGCGCGACTCGCTCTGTGCAGTGTCTAATCCCAGCCCACACCTGGCTTGGTTAGGTACGGTGACCCTACGGCAGCCGCCGACCCCTGCCCTGCTGGGGGTGCCAGAACCCAGGCATCCGGGCTCCCAGCCTGCCCTGCTCTAACCACTAGTCCCCACTCCCCGCCCAGAGCTTGGCTAGAACCCAGGCGTCTGGACTCCCAGCCCCCCTGCTCTACTCACTAGGCCCCACTTCCCTTCCACTGCTGGGGCTAGAACCCAGGCGTCCAGGGGGGGGGTGGTATTGGCTGTTTCATCCTCCTGACTCTGGCTTCTCACCCTCGCAGGCGTCTGTGCTCTGGTCCATTTCCTACTACACTTCACCCCTGGCGCTGTTCTACCTGTACCGGAAAGGTAGGAGGTGCTGTGCCGCCGGGAGCAGGGGGCAGTGGGGGGTGCTCTCCCTGGCCGTCAGGGCTGGCACTAGGGGGCGCTGTGCTGCTGGAAGCGCAGGGTTACAGCAGGAGGCTCTCCTCTGGCCCCTGCTGAAATCCCAATTCTGCCTCCCTTAAACATCCCGCTCTAATGTTATCATCACATCCGCCATTTCCCCTTCACTTCCTGTCCCAAACTCCAGCCGTCTCACTGGGCTACTGCCAGACCCCACCCCAGAGCTGGCTGCAGCTCGCGCCAGATGAGCCGTCCCTGGGCAGTGTTATGTGCGGCTGTGACCCCGCTGTCCCGCCCCAGAGGTGGCAGCACCGCCCCAAGCTGACTCCCACCTTTGCCTCTCAACCCCCTGCAGGATACCTGACCATGTCGAAGGTGGTTCCTTTCTCGCACTACGCGGGGACCATGCTGCTCCTTTTGGCCGGGGTCGCCTGCCTGAGAGGTGAGGAGGTGGGGCTAGTGGTTAGGGCGGGGCTGGGAGCCCGGACGCCTGGGTTCTCGCCCTGGGTACCCCGCCGGGTCTAATGCCCTGTCCGTGTCACAGGCATTGGGCGCTGGACCAACCCCCATTACATCCAGTTCATCACCATCCTGGAGGACAGCCACCGCCTCGGCACCCCTGAAATCAAGGTATGGGGGGGCCCCCCTAAAGAGGTCCTGGGGGGGGAGGAGGGGAGCTGCCTCCTGTGATCCTCCGCTGCTGTGCCCTGGCTGGCTCCCAGGGGCCTTGCAGCCGGCTCCCGCGAGCCCTTTACCCAGGATGCTTTTCTGCCCCTCCCATAGTGGCCCCTCCTGCCTCTGCTGCCCCCCATGGCCTCCCATGATGCTCCGGGGCCAGCCCTACCATATCTCCCATGGTCCCTTGCTCCTGCCCCATCTCTCCCATGGTGCTCAGTGGTCCCCACCCGCCCCGTGGGGGTTCAGAGCCCCTTGGGACCTGAGCTCACCTGCCATAGCAGCTCCTGGGCAGCAGGGGGTGCTGATGTGCAGCCATGCGGGGGGGGAGGGGGGGCTGAGCAGCTGGAATTTGGGGCGGGGCTGGGTGCACCCCTCCCTCCCTCACCCTCGTTTCTTTCTCTCTCCTGGGGGCAGAAGAAACTTGCCAGCTACAACTTCGACTTCCGGAGCTGGCCCGTGGACTTCCGCTGGGACGAGGCCTCTAGCCGGTGGGTGCGGGGAGAGAACCCAGGCTCACAGCCCCCCCTCCCCTGCTGTAACCACTAGACCCCACTCCCTTCCCAGAGCCGGGGAGAGAACCCAGGCATCCAGGTTCCCAACCCCCCCCCCCCACTCTGACCACTAGTCCCCACTCTCTTGGCAGAGCTGGGAGAGGACCCAGGCATCCTAGCTCCCAACCCCTCCCCCGCGGTAAGCCCCCCCCCCCCGTTCTGCCCCCTGCAGGTCGGACTCCCGGGGCATCTCGCTGCTGCGGCCGGAGCCCCGACACCGGAGCGCCACCAGCGGCTTCCTCCACGCCATCCGGAAGCTGCCCTGCCAGATCGCCAGGTCAGCTCCACCCCCTCGCACCTGGGGGAGGGGCTTAGCCGCATCCTGGGCTCCCATTGGCTGGAAGGAGGGGTGCAGCATGCTGGGAGGGGATCTCGAAGCCAGGGCAGGTCCCAAGGCATTGTGGGAAATGGGGGGGGGGACAGGCAGAGAGAACTCCTTGGTACTGATAGGCCAGAGGGAATGGATGGGTGGGGAAACTGGAGTATGGGGGGGGTCTCCTGCATGCTGATTGGCTGGCTGGATGGAGGGGGGCGTGGTTTTGGAATGCTGATGGAGGGGTCCTGTCTGCTGATTGGCCACGGGACTGGCGAGCGGGCCATGGTGCTTCTAAAAAGCTGAGCAAGGAGGATGCTGATTGGCTATTGGGTGGGAGGTGGGGCTTGGAATGTCGGAGGAGATCCTGGCTGCTGATTGGCTGAGGAGGATGAACTCGGCGGCTTCTGGTTGGTTGAGGGGGTGGCAGCTTTGGGGGTGGGGAGTGGAGGGAATCTTGCCTTCTGATTGGCTGGAGGGCCCTTCACTGCCTATTGGCTGGGGGTAAGTGGGAGGAGGGACTTTCAGGCCATTGGGCCTGCAGATCCAAGATGCTGATTGGCTGGGGAGGCACATCATGTGACCTTCATCCCCATCCCACTGTAAATAGATCCCCTGGGTTGTCTGGAGAATGGGTGGGAGGGGGGGAGTGGATTCCCTTCCCAGCCAGCACTGCCCTGACCCACCCACCTCCCTCTGCCCCCCAGCTACGTTGTGGCGCACACGTTCGGGCGCCGGGTCCTGTACCCCGGCTCTGTCTACCTGCTGCAGAAGGCCGTCATGCCCATGCTGCTGCAGGGCCAGGCCCGCCTGGTGGAGGAGGTGAGTCCCAGGGGGGCAGAACCCAGGAGTCCTGGTTCCCAGCAGGTCCCCCTCCACACACACACTGTAACCACTAGACCCCACTCCCTCCCAGAGCAGGGGACAGAACCCAGGAGTCCTGGCTCGCAGCCCCCCCTGTGTAACCACTGGACCCTACTCTCCATCTAGCTGATGGAATCCAGGAGTCCTGGTTCCTAGCCCCCCAACCCCCGCTCTAACCACTAGACCCCACGCCCCACCCAGAGCCAGGGAGAGAACCCAGGCGTCCTGACGTTCCGGTTTTCACCCTGCTCCAATGTCTCCCGGTGGCGCAGTACAACGGGAAGCGAGCCAAGCTGGTCGCCTGCGATGGCAACGAAATCGACACGATGTTCATGGACCGTCGGGAAAGCTCCGAGCCCCACGGCAAGAAGCTGGTGAGGGTTTGCCCCGCCCACCCCTCGGTGAAGGGGGCTTGGGCCAGCCGGGAGCCCGGAATGTGGGTCGTGCCAACGGGGTGGGGGTCTGGATGCAGAAAGCTGGGACCCCCGTGGGAGGGAGGGGCGAATCCCCGACACGGGAGCTCCCCTCCCGGCCCTGGCCTGAAAGGGACTGAAGCTGCTGTGGGGTGTTTAATGCATAGCAACAGCTTCCTCACCATCAACATGCAGCCACCTCTGGGGCGGGGCAGCTGGGGAGCAGCCGCCCAGGGACGCCGCCCTGAGGTCCCAAAGGGGCAGCCTGTGTCTGATTTCTGGGGAGGCCATGCTGAGGTTGAGCCGGGACCCTCATTGTCCCCTCTGCCCCCCCAGGTGATCTGCTGCGAAGGCAACGCTGGATTCTATGAGGTTGGCTGCCTGCCCACCCCCCTGGATGGTACGATCTGGAGTTCCCCCTGCCCCTCCATTTTGGTAGATTCCAATCCTTTGGGAAGGGTGGGGCACAGTTGTACTTGGATCAGTCCACTTCTCTGTATGGGGGGGGGTTTTCACAGCTTTTGGGCAATGCCTGCTCTGAATGGGGGTGGGGGCTGCGGGGGTCTCCCTTTGGATCAGTCCATTCCTGTGCTTCCAGGCGTGGCTTAGGACAGAGGTTGGAGGGGCTGCCTTTGGACCCATCCATTTCTTGCATGCGGGGGGAACAGGTTGGGGCCGCCCCATTTGGATCAATCCACTTTTCGTTGGGAGACATGTTGGGGGAGCAGAATGGGACTGTTGGTTGAGGCTAATCCACTTGGGGGGGAAGGGGGAGAGGAGGAATGGCACTGTCCAGATTAGGCCACTCCATTCGAGAGGGGGTGGGATGGTCCTATTTCAATTAACCCATATCGCTGTTCAGGATGGGGGTGCTGGAATCAAGTAACCTTTCTTTGAACCAGTCCATTTTTCTGTGTCGGGTGGGGTGCGTTGGGAAGGATCCATTTCCCTTGGGGAGGAGGCTGGTGCTGCCACCCTTTTCCCCGTCCCCCTATCCATTTTGCGGGGGGGGGGTTGTCCCAAACCCCGGGGTAAAAGGGGGTGAGCTGTGTCCCTCTTACGCCACCCCTCCACTCGGTGGAACTGGCCGTCGGCTCCCCGCACATTGTTGCAACTGATGATCTCTCTAGCACCTGTCCAGTGGGCTCTCTCCCTGCTGCACTTGGCCA
Organism: Emydura macquarii macquarii; assembly: GCF_026122565.2. Taxonomy (NCBI): domain Eukaryota; kingdom Metazoa; phylum Chordata; order Testudines; family Chelidae; genus Emydura; species Emydura macquarii. Next base: position 88,601 of record NW_027131482.1, read on the forward strand.
CTCATTAACCCCCCGCCCCTCCCCCGCTTCTCCTTCCCAGCCGGCTACTCGGTGCTCGGATGGAACCACCCCGGCTTCGCTGGCAGCACGGTGAGTCTGACGGTCCCCAGGGGCGGGGATTAGACACAAGCTCCAGGAGTTTATAGAACCCAGGAGTCCTGGCTCCCAGCTCTCCCCCCACCCCCTCCTCTAACTCCCAGTCCTCCCCCACCCCCACAGGGCGTGCCCCTGCCACAGAATGAGGCCAACGCCATGGATGTGGTGATGCAATACGCCATCCACCGCCTGGGCTTCCTGCCCGAGGACATCGTGGTGTACGCCTGGTCCATCGGGGGCTTCACAGGTACCAGTGGGAGGGACCACGTGCGGGGGAGGGCGTGGAGGGGGGACAGGTTCCCCTCCCCCCGCTGACACGCTGACACCCTCTCCTGCAGCCACGTGGGCGGCCATGTCATACCCAGACATCAGCGCCCTGGTGCTGGACGCCTCCTTTGACGACCTGGTTCCCCTGGCACTCAAGGTGATGCCGGACAGCTGCAGTAAGTGACACCCCCCTGCTCACATGGTTCAGCTCTAGGGATGCGGAAACCCAATTGGCTGCGGAAGAGGAGGAAGCCTTCATTATGAGGGGCTGGGTAGGGCCTAGCTTTCTCTCCCTGGAGAGAGGTTCCATTAGCTGTGGGGGGGGGTAGGAGGTTCCCCCTGGTGGAAAATGGATCATTCCATCATTCCTGTTGCAACCAGTGTTATATCCCGCACCTGCAGTGAGACATGGCCCTGGCTGGGTAGAGAGAGATCAGATCACCAGTTCCCAGCACAGCCTTGCTTTCATACAAGTACAGAACCCTGGCACTGTTGCAACTCATGTTTTATCTGGCACCTGTCTTCAGATGGAGCTGGCCCTAGTGCCTGCCTCTGGTTAGATCTACCACTTGTTAAAGACGAGCCGCTTTAAACTCAACGCTCATTGTTTGCTGTCTAGATGCAAGATACAATCACTGTTGCAACTGAAGTTCTATATTGCACCTGCTTGGTGGCAGAACAGCTCCACTGCGGGGCTAGACTGCACTGATCTCTCCAAGAGGCAGTGTGGCCTAGTGGATAGAGCATTGCACTCAGAGGGGACACGGGTTTTATTTCCACCTCTCACTGGCCTGCTTGGTGATGTCATCATTCTGTGTCTCAGTTCCCCTATATGTAAGAATGAGATGATGGTACTGGTCTCCTTTGTAAAGCTCTTTGAGATCCTAGAAATGCACAGTGTAAGACGTAGAGGTTAACGTTTAATAACTGTTGCAACTATTGGTCAGTATGGCACTGCCGCTGGTTAGATTGCCTTACCTGGCATTCGCGCTTGTAAAATATCACTGTTGCAATTGATGTTCTATATGGAACCTGCTGGGAGGCAAATCAGTGCCACAGAGGGCTAGATCGATTTGCTCTCTTACTCTGCAGACACTATTTGTTGCAGCTCGTGTTCGGGACTGCACAGCAGCTGCCTAGGACCCTCGGAGCTGTCTCTTTGCTCCTTAGAGATCATAGCTGAAGGAGCGGTGTGGTCATCTAAGCTGGCCTCTTGCATAACCCAGCCCATAGACGGCGGCTGAATTCGCTTCTGAGCGGATCTTTTAGGAGTAAAGCCCAGCCAGTCTTGACTAAATCCGCCTGAATTTTTTCAAATTGCTGTTGCAACTCATGTTCTAGATGGCACCTGTTTGGAAGCGGAACCTATTTATCCTGCGGTGTGTTGTCAAAACACCAGCGGGCGTTTTGGTGGGTGGGGAACACTCAGTTGAAGGCTTGTTCTTCGTTCTAATTCCTCCCAAACCCTTTGTATCACAGGGGGGCTGGTCACCCGGACGGTGAGGCAGCATCTGAACTTGAACAACAGTGAGCAGCTTTGCCGGTAAAGAGGGGAACCGAGGCATGGGGTGCTGGGTTCGAAGGGTGGGGCTCTTCAGCCTTCAGCTAATAAAAACCCAGCCCCGGATCACAACTTGCGGTTATAAACCTCCCCCCGAAGCCAGACCTGCGCACCCGGCCCCTGCTAGGCTCTTGGCTGCACTGATCACCTGCGGGACTCCCTGCAGCATGATTTCAGGCTCCTGTCCCACTCGTCCCGCCCTTGGGCCTGGTCGCATGTGGCCCAGTGGAAAACCCATTTCGAAGTCCCAACCCTATTCCTGAATCCCAGCAGGTGCCAAAGTCGCCGTCACGCGGCCGGGAGTCCCACAGGTTAACAGGATCCCTTGGTGAATCCAGCCACCGCCATGGCCCTCACCAATAACCCTCAGGACTCGTTGCTGGCAGTGAAATCTCTCACTGGGGACGGGGGGAGTAAATTCTCCCCCCCCCCCCCGCGTGCCACACCCACAGCCTCACTTCACCATTAATTTCTCTTCCTTTGCGTCCCCAGGTACCAGGGCCCCGTGCTGCTGGTCAGAAGAACGAAGGATGAAATCATCACAACCACGTGAGCAAAGCGGGGGGTCTAGTGGTTAAAGCGGGGGTCTGGGAGCCAGGACTCTAGGAGGGGGAGCAGGATTCTGGGGGTCTAGGGGGCAGTATAAAGTATTCAGAGGACGGTCAAACTCGTGTCACCAACCAGCCTGGAAAATACCCTTAACTGTGGCCCCCTGTTGGCGTCCTCTAGGGTCCCAGAAGATATAATGTCAAACAGGGGCAATGACCTGCTGCTGAAACTCCTCCAGCACCGGTGAGTTTGGGGGGCCCCGCTAGCGGCTGGGGGGGCCACGGTTTGGGAGCGAGGGGCACGTATCTCTAACGCCCCCTCTCCGCCCCCCCATGGCAGGTACCCCAAGGTGATGGCTGAGGAGGGGGTGCGAGTTGTTCGGCAGTGGCTGGAAGCTGCCAGCGCCACGGAGGAAGGTAAATGCGCTAACCCCTAAACCCTGCTGCCCGCCCCGAGCCGGGGGAGAACCCAGGCGTCCTGGGCCCCCCCAGCCCCCTCCCCCTGGTAATCAGCCCCCTCCCTGCAGCCGCCGTGTACAGCACCTACGAGGTGGACGACGACTGGTGCCTGTCGGTGCTGAGATCGTACAGGGCCGAGCACGGCGACCGCTTCCCCTGGTCCGTGGGTGAGTGGCGGGGGGGGGGTCGGTTGGGGGGGGGGGGCGGGGGAGTGAGAATTGGCCAATGGGGTGGCTGGGGAAGCTTTAGTGGTGGGGCAGTGGCCAGTGGGGCTGGGGGGGGGGGGGGTTTGGGAAGGGAATCATCCAATGGGAAGATGGGGGTGGAGCTGAAATCAAGGGGAGGGGTCGTCTCTGCCTGACCTTTGACCTCTTCCCCCCCCCCCCCGCAGGGGACGACATGACGCCCGAGGGGCGCCGGCAGCTGGCCCTGTTCCTGGTGAGTGACCCCCCCCATATACCCTCCTGCCCTGGGGGGCTAGGGGTCAGAGCGGGGGAGGGGTGTGGGGGCGCCCGGACACCTGGGTTCTCTCCCTGGCTCGGGAAGGGCGGGGGAGGGGTCTGGTGGCTAGGGTGGGGGGGCCGGGAGCCTGGCTCTACGAAGGGGGGAGCCTAGTGGGTACAGCGGGGGTGGGGATGAGAGCCCGGACGCCTGGGTTCTCTGCCCGGCTCTGGGAGGGGGTGGGGGGCCTAGTGGCTAGAGCAGGGGCTGGCGGGGTCCCCCCCTTCCCCCCACTAACTGCCCCCCTCTGCCCCCAGGCCCGGCAGCACCTGCAGAACTTCGAGGCGACGCACTGCGCCCCGCTGCCGCCCCACCACTTCCGCCTGCCCTGGGCCTTGTAGCTGGGGGGCCGCCCCTCCCCCGATGGCACTTCCCCCCCGTCGGTCTGTTTTACAGGGAGCGGGTCCCCCCCCCGCGCCGTGTGACCCCCGCCCCCCCCGCACGCTGTAAATCTGCCCCCGCCCCCCTGCCCTGCAGATGGTAACAGTAAAGAAGGTATTTTTTGTACTACGGCTCCGTGTGTCTGCGGCGATGCGGCCAGCTCTGGGGGGCAAGCCCTGGCCAGCGGGGGCGCTGCGCCACAGGGGGCCCGGTTTCCTCCAGCAGGGGACATCCTGGCAGCTGCTTCAGCCCAGCCCCATGGGATCCTGGGGAACTCCCAGCTACTGCACATGGGCAAATCACCGCGGGCGCGATTTGGCCTTGTTGCCCCCCCACCTCCCCACGCCAGGTTCTGAGCCCCCTGGGAGTGGATGCCTGCACCTCGTTAGCCTGGGGAACTCCCTGCCGCAGGCCCCAGCATGAATCAGCATGCCAGGCCCTCCTGGGAGCTGACATTAACCTGGGGGGCTTCTTGCTGCGGGATCCTCCACTGGCATTCGGCTTTGGGGGGGCAGCTCCCCCACCCCTCCGAGTGGGCGTTTCTGGGCAGCAGAGCTGCTGTCAGTAGGGTTCAGGGTTAACGCGGGCGGGCAAAGGGATCCGGCCCCTGTGGCCAGGGGAAGTCTGGGCGGCAGTGATAAGGACCCGGCCCTGCCTGGGCCCCCCCTGTCCCCACCCCCACCCCTTCCTCCCCGGTTCCGGCCCCGGCCCTGGAGCGAGTCGCGGCCCCCACAGGAGCAAAACCGGCCCCGGGAGGGGAAACGTCCGGACCCCATGGGCTGCTGGGGCTGGGTCCTGCTGGGCCTGCTGGCCCCTGGCCCCCTGCGGGGTGAGTGCCGGGGGGCTGCGGGTCGGGAGTGGGGGACACCGGGGGGGGCTGGGGGGGCTGTGGGTCAGGAGTGGGGGACACCGGGGGGGGCTGGGGGGGCCGTGGGTCAGGAGTGGGGGGCACCGCTAACCTTCTGCCCCCCCAGGCAGCCCCCCGCGGCTGGAGCTCGGGGAGGCCGGGGCTCAGGTCCTGCTGCCCTGCGGGGCCGGGCCCCCCCCCCTGCGCTGGGTCTGGTCCCCCCGTTACCCCGACTGCGCCGGCGTCACTGGAGACCAGCTGGAAATCGCCCGGCTGCACCCGGGGCCCGGCCCCCCCTTGGCCCGCTTCGGTGGGCGCCTGGCCCCCCACCCCTCGGCCCCGGGGGCCCTGCTGCTCCGCGACCTGCTGATGAGCGACTCCGGCACCTTCACCTGCCTGGGGGGGGCCGGGGCCGGTCGCCCCACCCAGCTGGAGGTGACGGGAGGTGAGGCTGGCGCCCCCCACATTTCCCTGCTCCACACTGACCCCCCCCAACCCCCACCCCACACTGACCCCCCCTCTCCTGCCCCCCGCAGGCTGCCACCACAACCTCACCGTCTCCTCCAACTGGACCTCCGCCTCGGTGCTGACCCTGCACTGCCAGCACTGCCCCCCGGTGGCTGGCCCGGCCTCCTACCGCTGGCTGCTCAACCACCGGCCCCTGGGCAACCAGCGCTGGGCCACCAAGAGCCACCGGGGGGCCACCGTGCAGCTGGATCCCACCCGCCGGGCGGCCTGGGGGCGCTGGGAGTGTCACCTCCTGGCCACCCCCACTGGGGCCTTCGAGTTCTGCCTGGCGCCCACCCCTGGTGCCAAAGGTAAGGTCGCCCCCCCCCCCAGCTCTCTGCACCCCATGGTGCTGCCCCACGGCCGGCCCTGACCCTGCCTCTGTTCCAGGCCCTGGCCCCGAGGCGTGGATGTGGGTCGCGGTGCTGCTGGCGGTTCTGGTGCTGGGCGGCGCGGGGCTGGGTGCCTGGCGCCTGCGGAGACGGAGGAGGGACAGGTGAGCTGGGGGTACCCAGGAGTCCGGGGAACGGAGCTGGGAGTAAGGGGGGGGCCCGGGAACTGGGGGAGCCAAACCCCAGCTGGTGGGGGTGGGGGAGTGGGTGCCCCACGGCAGGAGAAGGGACCCAGGCGTCCGGGGAGACAGGACATGTTTCAATTTCGTCCCCCGGTTTTTTCCCTTCAGGGAAGGACGAGACCGAAAGAAACCAGAGAAGGACAGGGGTGAGAGAGACAAACCCACCCAGTACCTCCCCTCCTGGTATCTGCCCCCCATCGGTTGCACCCGTGGCCCCCCCCCGGTCTCCCCCCTGCCCCAGCCCTCCCCCGAGGAGCTGAGTCTGGTGCCTTCCTGGCCTTGTCTCCTCAGGGGGAATCCCAGTGGCGGGTAGTTCCGTGGGTGAACGGTTCTTGGGCTGGAGTCCCAGCAAATCCTGTCCTGTCCTGCCCCCCCCACCCCTCCAATGCCCCCCCACATCTGCCTCCTCCCCCCTTTTCATTCTCTCCTTCTCTCCCTCCCGCCAAGGGGCCCCCGGCCCCAGTTTCTCCCTCATGGAAGAGCCTCGGCTCGGAGATGCACCGGTCCCGCAGCCCAGGAGCAGGGAAAGGAAGGTAAGAGCCGCAGGGGGGGAGGCACCAGCAGAGCCGGGGTGTGGGGGGGCAGGGCAGGGGTTGTGTGAGGGGGGCCCAGGTTGGGGGAGATACAGGGCCGGGGGGGCGTGTGAGTGTGGGGAAATCTCTCCTGTTTATTAAGCCCCCTTCTCCCCCCAGGTCCCGGACGCCCTGCTTTACACCGAAGTCCAGCACCCCCCAGCGGCTTGTTCCCCACCGCCCCTCCAGGACGGCGCCACTGTCTATGCCACGATTGTCTGACCCCCAGCGCGTGCGACCCCCCCAGCTTGCCCCATATCTCCCCTCTGCCCCCTTGTTCTAGGAATGAAGGCCCCTGGCTCCCAGGGGGCAGGAAATCTGTTGGAAAGCAGCCGCGGTGAAAGCTTGTGGCAGGGAGTTCCACTGGCGAACGCCTTGTGCCATTAAACTGCCCTGCAAACCCTCCTGCCTGAGCCGTGTCACCTCTGTCCACGCAGCGACCCTGGGGGCCGGGCCCCGAACGCAGGGGGGTGATTCCGGGCGGCAACAGGGCTCCCCTTGGCTTCCTGCCATGAACTTCTCAAGCCACTGTTGCCCAGCTGCCGTGCCCCAGAGGTGGCCGCATCTCCGCACGGGCTCAGAGATCACTGTATAACCACCCGTCCCCTGCCCTGGGCTCCACCCCAGAGGTGGTTGCATCTCGGCGCCAACAGAGAGACAGTGGGAGGGGAGGCTAGTGGTTAGAGCAGGGGGCTGGGAGCCAGGACGCCTGGGTTCTCTCCCCAGTAGTTGTGGGGGGGACAGGGGCTGTTGCCCAATAGCCGTGTCCTGTCACATGGTTTCCTTCCTGGCTGCAGCTTCCCCTTTTCTGTAGCCTCCAAAGGACGCCCTCCCCAGAGGGAGACGCACCCTGAGGCTGGAGGGGGCCCCCCCGCTGCACCATGCGCCCCCCCCTCCTGCCTCTAGCCTTCGCCCTCCTGGCAGCGTCGCCCCTGGAGGCTCAGGAAGGTAAGGAGCAAACCTGGCTGTGGGGCCGGGCCTGGGCTGGGCGGCCTCCAGCCAATGGAGCAGGGCGGGGCGGGGGTAGGCTCTCCCCAGTGCAGTCATTCAGGATCACACCTCGTGTCCCCCCCTCCCTGAAACAGGGCGACCCCAGGGTGCCAGCAAATTTCCAGTCCAGGGAGCCCGTTCGGGCACCCTCAGAATCTCCTCCTGTGGCTTCAGCTGCGTTCGCGCTGCCCCGTCACTTTCTGTCCCAAACATCTGTTCAGCTGGTGCCCACCCGCTGCACCCCAGAGATGGCCGCATCTCAGCGCTGGGCACAGGGGCCCCTCTCTGGGCAGGATCCACCAGACTCTGGGGTTTGCAGGCTCCCAGGTGATGACAGAAGCCGGCTCCCTCGTGCGTCTCCCCTGCAACCTGCGGGGGCCGATGCTGAGCTGGACGTGGCTCCCGCGCTACCCGGGCTGCGCTGGTGTCAGTGGTGGGATAACGACCATCTACACAGCGATGGCCGCCGGGGCCGGGCACGTCCAGCTGCAGCGATTCCAGACGCGGCTGCGGCTCCGCACGGGGCCGGGAACCCGACCCTCCGCCCTCGAACTGCGACACACCGATGTGAGCGACTCGGGCGTCTTCTCCTGTGCCAGCCCCAGCCAGGCCGGGCCCAACGTCTCGGTGACCATCACACCTGGTAACAGCCCGGACGGGGGGGCTGTGTGCCGGGACACCTGGGTTCTCTGGGACAGGAGTAGGGCCTAATGGTTAAAGCGGGGGAGCCAGGACTCCTGGGTTCTCTCCCAGCCCTGGGAGCAGAGTGGGAAACACCCGCTGGGCGGCTGCTGTGTAAACGGATCCAAATCTCTCTCTTGGCGTCATCGCAGGCTGCCAGACTGGGGCGTCCATCCAAGTGACCCCCCGTGAGCCACCGCGAGCGGGAGCGTCCGTGTCTCTGTCCTGCCTCCCTTGTGCGGTGCAGGGACCCACGGCGTCCACAGCAGGGGGGGCCACCTGGCTGCTCAATGGGGAACCACCCCCGGACACCGCAGGCCTTCAGTTCCTGAGGGACAAGGTGACGATCGAGAATTTCTCCAGCCGGTTTGAGGGTCTGTGGAGCTGCCGCCTGCCTGGGGATTCCCCCCGGACCGGGAGCTACTGCCTGGAGCGCCCCTCGCCCAGCACCCGTGGCCCCATCGCTCCAGGTGCGTATTCAGCCCCATGGCCCTGTCTCAGTGCAGCCACCTCTGGGGTGGGGCAGCGCGGTACCAGCCGCACAGAACGGCGGCGAGGGATCCCCGTATAACCAGCCGCCCCGCCCCAGAGGTGGCCGCATCTCCGCGCCGGGAGCGTGTCTGGTGTCAGCTCCTCTCTCTGCTCACAGGCTCCCGGTCCGGGCTGAAGGTGCTGGCCGGGCGCTGCGCCCTCACCTTCCTCTTCCTCAGCGCCAGCGTCGGGGCTGTCTGCTACGTGCACCGGAAGCCCCTGGGCCCGCAGGTACCAGCTTCTTCTACGCTAGCCCCTCCCCCGCTCCCCGAGGCAGGGGCCCCCCCTCCGCCCTGACCTGGGGCCCCCCATTTCCCTCCACTGGAGCAGAAGGAAATCCCCCACCCAGCCCCCCTCTGCTCTTCACCTGCCCAGTTTTTACTATACATAATGTAGGACCTACATTATTGTTCCCCACAGGCAGGGTAACAGAACCACCAGTTGCCAGGAGCAGGGTCCCTGCTGGTCCCGGTCCGTGCCCCTCCCATCGGCTGGTGGGGGGGTCACTGGCCCCCGGGCCCTACAGCACCTGTAACGCCTGCTCTGTCTGTAGGGCCCTGGCGGGATCCAATTGGCCAGCCTGCGCCCGAGCACTCCTCCCCCCCCCGAGCCTCTCAGGCCGTGAGACCCATCCCTCCCCCCACTTAATGTGCCGCGTGTGGCCATGGGGGAGCAAAGGCATTGACAATATTGTAGGTCCTACATTATGTATCGTAAACAAAGCAAGCTGTAAATAAAGGGGGTGAGGGCCAGGACTTAAATCTGCTGCTGCTGCTTTAATCAACACAAAGAAGGGGGGAGGGGGCATATTGCAGAGGCAACTCTTGCTGATGTGAATAAGGCACAAGCCAAGAACAGTAATGTAGGTCCTACATTATGTATTGTAAACAGAGTGAAATGTAAACAAAATGGGGAACAGAGTGAATACAGTACTTCCCCACCCTGCCCCCCGCTTCTTCTCCACTCGAATTAAGATGGGGGGTGTTCATGGTGCAGAACGGGTCACCCTCTCTTCCACTTCTCCTCAAACAATATTGTAGGTCCTACCTAATGTATCATAAACAGTAAACAAACCATTTTTTTGCAGCTCCCAACAGTGGCATTCGATGGCAGTGCAGTGAGGATCCTGCCCATGGTAACTCATAGCCCTACCTTCTGAGAATAATATTGTAGGTCCTACAGGGTGCAGCCTAAATAAACCGAACTGTAAACACAAGGGGTACTAGTCCCGAATGATATGTTCTGCTTCTCCCAGTGGCAGCAGGTGGGGGCTTCTCCATTATTAACCCTCCCCCCATACAATATTGTAGGTCCTACATTTTGTATTGTAAACAAATCAAAGCATAAACCCAAGGGGATATTTTTGGATTTGTTGTGTCACCCCACAGCAGAATGTGGGGGCTCCAGGGTGGGACACGGTCCACGGGAACTGGTCCCTCTCCCATCCTGCCTCCTGAGAAAAATAATGTAGGTCCTACATTATGTATTGCAAACAAACCAAACTGTAAACAGAGGCAGGTGTAGGGCGTGCGAAACGCTTTCAGCCTTCTCCCCAGGGGAGGGATCCCGTCTATGCCCGCCCAATCCACACCTTAGCGTAGGCCCTACGTTATGTATTGCAAACAAACCAAACTGTAAACAAAGGGGATCTGGGTTGTACCAACCAGCTGCACGGTCCGCAGGAGGGAAAGAGGCGTCATGTGAGACCCACGGCAGAGCAAAGGGGTGTTGGGGGGCGCTGGGCTGCTGGCAGCGGGGCAGGGGCAGTGGGGGGGGGCTCTGCCCTGGCGGTCAGTGCTGGCCAGGGGGGGCCCTGCCTCGGGGAGCTAGCGTAGAAGAAGCTGGTACCTGCGGGCCCAGGGGCTTTCGATGCACGTAGCAGACGGCCCCCACGCTGGCGCTGAGGAAGAGGACGGTGAGGGCGCAGCGCCCGGCCAGCACCTTCAGCCCGGGCCGGGAGCCTGTGAGCAGAGAGAGGAGCTGACACCAGACACGCTCCCGGCGCGGAGATGCAGCCACCTCTGGGGCGGGGCGGCTGGTTATACGGGGATCCCTTGCTGCCGTTCTGTGCGGCTGGTACCGCGCTGCCCCACCCCAGAGGTGGCTGCACTGAGACAGGGCCGTGGGGCTGAATACGCACCTGGAGCGATGGGGCCATGGGTCCCGGGCGAGGGGCTCTCCTGGATCCCGGGCGCCCCCGGCTCGCGCTCCAGGCAGTAGCTCCCGGTCCGGGGGGATCCCCAGGCAGGCGGCAGCTCCACAAACCCTCGAACCGGCTGGAGAAATTCTGGATCATCACCTTTTCCCTCAGGTCCCGAAGGGCTGCGGAGTTTGCGGGTGGTTCCCCATTGAGCACCTGGGTGCCCCCCCTGCTGTGGACGCCGTGGGTCCCTGCGCCCCACAGGGGAGGCAGGAGAGGGACACGGATGCTCCCACCCGCAGCAGCTCGTTGGGGGGGTCACGTGGACGGACGCTCCAGTCTGGCAGCCTGTGACGACACCGAAGAGAGAGCTTTGGATCCATTTACATGGCACCCTCCTGATGGGTGTTTCGCACTCTGCTCCTGGGGCTGGGAGAGAACCCAGGAGTCCTGGCTCCCAGCCCTCCCCTCCCCCGGCTTAACCATTAGACCCCACGAGAACCCAGGTGTCCTGGCACACAGCCCCCCCGTCCGGGCTGTTACCGGGTGTGATGGTCACCGAGACGTTGGGCCCGGCCTGGCTGGGGCTGGCACAGGAGAAGACGCCCGAGTCGCTCACGTGGGCGGGTCGCAGTTCCAGGACGGAGGGTCGGGTTCCTAGCCCCATGCGGAGCCGCAGCCATGGCTGGAATCGCTGCAGCTGGACGTGCCTGGCCCCGGCGGCCGTCGCTGTGTAGATGGTCGTTATCCCACCGCTGACACCAGCGCAGCTCGGGTAGCGCGGGAGCCACGTCCAGATCAGCCTTAGCCCCTGCAGGTTGCAGGGGAGACCCACGATGGAACTGGCTTCTGTTGTCACCCGGGAGCCTGCAAACCCCCGAGTCTGGTGTGTTCTGCCCAGAGAAGGGCCCCCGCACCTGGCGCTGAGATGCACCCACCTCTGGGGTGTGGCGGCTGGGTACCAGCTGAACAGACGTTTGAGACAGGAAGTGATGGGGCAGCGTGAATGCAGCTGAAACTGCAGGGGGAGATTCTGAGGGTGTCCGAACGGGCTCCCTGGTGCTGGGAATGTGCCGGCACCCTGGGGTTACGCCCTGTTTTCCAGGCTGCCCAGCCCAGGCCCGGCCCCATGGCCAGGTTTGCTCCTTACCTTCCTCAGCCCCCGGGGGCGACGCTGCCAGGGTCACACTTAGCAAAGACGAGCGGGACCAGGCCACACCGTGTGTGTTGTGCATGTCAGACTAACTAACACGCACCCACCCCGGGACCTCGCCTTGGTACAAAACGCAGACGGTTTGTTTAAGATTCCTCGTCACGTACAGACTTTGCTTTGTTTACCATACATCATGTAGGACCTACCCCATGATTCTCGGGGCCAGGGAGGATTGGAGGGCGTAGGGGTAGATTCCCCTCCCCGTGTCGGTTGCCACTGGGAGCAGAGGAAAGGTTCATTGAGCCCTACGTAGGTTTGTTTACAACATATAATGTAGGACCTACACTATTGTCAATGCCTTTGCTCCCCCACACGCGGAGCATTAAGTGTGGGGAGGACAGGTCTCACTGACCCCTCATGGCCTGAGGCTGAGAGGCTCTGGGGGGAGGGGGTTGGGGGGGGGGGGCTGCTGGCGCCAGCCCCAGGCGCTTGCTAGCCCCGTCCACAGGGTCAGGGCTCAGTGGGGCGTAGATGGTCGGGGGGGGGGGCTGGTTTTCTGCCTGTCCACACCTCCCCCCCCCCCCCCCGGATTCCATTTCCGTCACACCAAAGGCCTACAGACAGAGCAGGTGTTAGAGGCGCTGTAGGGCCCCCCCCCAGCCAGCCAATGGCAGAGCCCCCTCTAGCCAGCATGTGGGGCACAGTGCCCCCCCAGCACAGTGCCCCCGCACTTACCGTCAACCAGGATCGGAGGCTGGGGGGGGGGGGGGGGGCCGGGCCACGCTGCTGGGAGAGGCGAGGGCGGGTTACAGGCACTGGCGGTTGGGCCGGATGGGAGCCGGCGACCCCCAGAGTGGATGGGGGCCCCCCCCCAGCCCCACAACTCACCGGCTCACTCCCCCCTCACCTTCGGCTGTCGGCCCCACACGGGTCTCGCTGGGGAGGGACAGGGACAAGCAAAGAATTTCCCGGGGGGGGTCAGAGACATTGGGGGGGGTCAGCCCCATAGGGAATAACCCCCCCATGGCAGCCAACCTGTATCACCCCCTGTAGAATAGACCCCATTGACCCTATAGCCTAGCCCCCTATATTCCCACTGACCCTATAGACCATCTGCCCCATATCAGCTCTCTGGGAGCTGCCCCTATGGAATAACATCCCCATGTCCCCCACCATGCACCTGTTCCCCATAGACTAGCAAATCCCGGCCTATAGCCCCTCCCTAGAGATGAGCCCTATAGCCCGACTGCCCCAGAGGATCCCCTGCCCCCTAGACGCTCATCCCCGGCTCTGGGCCTTTCCCCTCCAGAACATCACCCGTTCACCCCACCCAGCCCCATAGAACTAGTTCATCCTATCGCCTCGTAAGCCCCTATGGAATTACACCCCCCCCCATCCTGTTCCCACCCCTTCAGAGAATCTCCCCCATAGCTACCCCCTTCTAATACCACCCCCTATAAATTGACTCTGCTACACCCCTCCCCCCCCACACCTGGGATTGTACAAACCACCCCCCTCCCCACTGCTGCCCCCTACGTGATGTACCTGCACCGGCGCCACCAATAGTAAATGCAGCCACTGATGGTTATGACCAGAATGACACCCACACAGCTGGAGATCAGAAACCAGGGGGTGGGGTCCAGGGTGCCTGAGTCAGGCAAGAGAATTGGGACTGGGATCACTCACCAGGTACGGAGATGCAGCCAGCTCTGGGGTGGGGTGACTGGGTAACAGCCGTGAGGAACACCTTCACACAGGACCAGCGCCCATCTATCCCACATTTAGGTCTCTCTTGGCCAGTCGCCTTTAACCCCCCCCAGGGGTGTTGGAGTATGGAGAGGGGGAGCAACACACCTGACTGGGTGTGGCTGGGCGAGCGGCTCTCCTGGGCGCCTCCGGCTCACGCTCCAGGCAGTAGCTGCCAGTCGGGGGGGGGGGGGGGAGAGGGGTGTCCCCAGGCAGCTCCTCGAACCAGCTGGAGAAATTCTCGATCGTCACCTTGTCCCTCAGGTCCCAAAGGGCTGCGGGGTCTGGGGTTGGGTCCCCATTGAGCAGCCAGGATGCCATGGGTCCCTGCGCCCCACAGGGGAGGCAGGAGAGGGACACGGATGCTCCCTCCCGCGGAGGCTCATTGTGGACGGACACCCCACTCTGGCAGCCTGTGAGGCCGCCGAGAGAGAGATTTGGATCCATTTACATGGCACCCGCCCAGCGGGTGTTTTGCACTCTGCTCCCACTGGACACGCCACCCCACTTCCAGAGAACCCAGGAGTCCTGGCTCCCAGCTGCCCTGCTCTAACCGCTGGACCCCACCCCACTTCCAGAGAACCCAGGAGTCCTGGCTCCCAGCTGCCCTGCTCTAACCGCTGGACCCCACCCCACTTCCAGAGAACCCAGGAGTCCTGGGTCCCAGCCCCCTATTGGCCCAGTCCTGTTTTCATGCAATACATGAAAGAAGAGAGCCACAAACACACACACACCTTCCCACCACGAGGCGCGTCAGCCTGACACACGGCCCCTTTAATCAAAAGCCAAAACCTCACTGGACTGGCACTGTTCCACCCTTCGAAATGTTCACGGCAGCCTTTCCAAACACCCCCTGACTGCAGAATAATTCACGTCCGGCTGCACTTCGTGTCACTGTTGTAAAACCAGCCACTGCCCCCGGGATCTGTGCACGTTACCCACCCTCCACAGACTTGTACAAACCCTGTTTAGGTACCAGAAGCCGCACTGTGCAGTGTAACACAGCGACCGCACTGTGACAGCCAGCGGCAACGCTGAACGCAGGTGTGCTTTAAAAATAATCTGAGAGTTCTTCAGCCAGGAGTGTGCGCTGAGTGATTGGAGTGTGAATGGCCCAGCAACGGAGGTGGGTGTAGACAGGGAGAGTGACTGAACAATTGGTCTGAGGGAGGGATGAAGAAAACACCAGCCTCACCTCAAACGTTTGAGGGAGGAAGAAAGGAGCGAAGATAATAACTTTTACCACTCTACTGGCTGAAGAGGAGCCCACCCTGCTAACTCTGGAGTCAGCCCACTTCAAAGGACAAAATCGGATCAGGCTTGCAGCAATGTGGGTGATTGAGGATCACACCAAATGCAGATGCAGCAGGACAGAGCAAAACCCACAGACTGACATGGGGTCTTTTCCCTATAAAATGGGACAGAAAGATGAAGGCTGGAGGTTCGGGTCTACATCACCAACCAGCCAGGAGAACCGGTGCCATCGGCAGAGCCTGGCTCCTCACCCTCGTGCTGCAGTCACCTGGCCAGTGACTACCATGAGCACCAAGAGGCTGGTAACTAGAACATCTGTGAGACCCTGGGTGTGTTTGTCTGTCTGTCTGCCTGTCTGTGTGTGTGAGTGTGAATGAAAGCATCAATTGAAACACATGTCAACAAAGTACATTTATTACCATCTCTGTAAGTGTAAGGCACCACATTGATCTTGTTAGTTTCTCTCCTACTTGCATTATTGACCAAATCTCTGGGTTCACAATAACCGTGGCTTGTTTCCATATCCTGAGACATTTGTTGTTTGGCTAACACAGGGCAGGGTGAGCACAGGCCGGGGGCAATACAGGCTGGCTGCCATGGGAGGTAATTCCCCAGGGGTCTGGCCCCCCCCGTGTCCGCCCCCTGGACGCTCCCTGCAGGCTCGGCCCTGTACCGCGGGGAAGGAAGTGAGCGCACCGTCTGATTCATGGCATTACAAGGCAGCTCCTACCCAACATCCCAGCCACTCCTTGAGCCACGTCGGGGGCTCCTCCGGCTGCAGCACAAGCTGCTGAGAAATGTGCTCTACGGCAACGGCTCCCAGCCTGGGGGTGGGACACCCAAGATCCCCAGGGCTCCATGAGGCTTCAGTAATACTGAGGTCATTCAGCCCCCCGAGCTCTGCACCGGGTGCAACAGCCTCACGCTGGGCGCTGGCCAGGTGCAAACCCCCCCGGCTCCCTGCTGGCTGGGTATAACCCTCCCCTCCCTCGGTGGTGCTGGCTGGAGTGGAGGAGCAGCAGCCCCCAGGGATCAGCTCCAGCAGCTGGAGCAGCCCAGCCCCGACCCTTAGGCTGCAGAGCTGGAAGGTAAATACGAACAATCTACAGTTTACGCTACACACACACTATTAATGCTTGAGGGTCCCACTGCCTGATTGTGAGCTCTTCCCTGAGGTAGGCCTGGCTGAGCAGTGGGGACGTGGCTCATTCAAGCAGGTGTGAGCTGTATTATTGCACTATCTTGTAAACACTTATTTCAAGTCCCCTTCCAGTGCAGTCCCGTCTCCTGTCACCTACGCTTCAGGTTTGCTACAGATCCACCGTCGCTCTGCGGAGCACCGGGAGCTGCTGCCATCGGCCACATAATTCAGATACGCGCAG
Source organism: Emydura macquarii macquarii (assembly GCF_026122565.2). Taxonomy (NCBI): domain Eukaryota; kingdom Metazoa; phylum Chordata; order Testudines; family Chelidae; genus Emydura; species Emydura macquarii. The sequence goes on from NW_027131482.1 coordinate 104,791, forward strand.
TCACCGCTGCCTCCTATCGTGAACCTGCGACACAGAAGGCAGGGAGCTAGGCAGTTCACGCCAGTCGCATCAGGGGATCCATTCCCCAGAACGCAGCCCTGAGCGTGCAGCAGCTACTCACAGCCCCTCGGGATCGGAGCGGAACACGTTATTGTTCAGCGCAAGGGCCAAACTGAAAAATGTTTTTGTTCAAACCAAAAGTGACTGGTTTCTGTTTCCCCCCCACCACAATGAACCCATTCGTTTCAGGTCAAAAGACACCTGAAAACAAAATGAAAAGGTAAAAAATTGTGTTGCATCAAACGAAACCTTTCGTTTAACCGCAAACCACGTTTTCCCATTTCAGTTCTGGGTGTTTTTCCCCTTTTGGGGTTTTTTAAAGAAATAGCTAAATCTGAAAACCAAAACATCAGTTCAACAAAGCGTCAAAATGTTTAGATTGGAAGTGGCCAAAACAAACCATTTCACTTCCCCCCCCGCATTAATTTCCCCCCACCCGGCCAAAACTACTTGCTGAATTCACAAGCGGTTACAGTGCCCCCAGGATGCATGTTTCAGCAACGTTACCATTGGCTGGGGAAAAAATCTGGCAGCGAATAGCTGTAATCCACACAATGGAAGAGCGAGAGCCGGGCTCTCTGGGAACAGTTCATCATCATCATCATCATCTACACCAGAGGGCAGAGGCCTGTCAGGACAGGCTGCACCGGGGAGGGCTGGCGTGAGATGCCAGCAGCACCGGGGCTGCACCACAAACCCAGCAGCCATTGTGTGAGGACATCAGCTCTCGCAGTGCTTCACGTTAGAGCTGGAGCCACCGCTATCCTACCCCAGCCAACGGGAGCCCAGGCGCCCAGCCCCTGTGAGCAGCAGGCTCCTTCAGTGTCCTGCCGGGTTGTGGGTTCAGGGGTCTCACTGGCCAAGTAACTCAACCCTGCTGCCATCCTCCAGCAGGACCCGTAGCCAGTTCAGGGCACCTCTGACCACGGCTGGCCCAGCACCAGGCCAGCACCGCGCTGTGGGGAGGAGCTGAGGGTTCTGGGGACACGTCACTTCCCTCTGTCTCTAACGCACACAGCAAACAACCGGAGCAGGGCCGTGTCTGTCTGCTTCACTCACACTGAACAGTGCAGCCACCTGAACGCAACAGCTCACACACCACAATCCCCTAACCCAGCATTAACAGAGAGGGGGAGAGACTCACAGGCCATTGAATGCGGTGCCGTTGGTCCATTTCCAACGCTGTCCTGGGTCCCTGTGGAGGCCGATCCAGTGGTCAAGGACACCCTTATAGCGCAGCAGGAAAGTCTTAAAGAAAGCAGAGGGACGGCCTGGATCAGCCCCAGCTCTGGTGCACCCCCCAGGGCTCTGTGCGGCAGAGAATCCCAGTCGCACCTTGACGGGTGCTCAGTTTATTTCCAGGAGGGGCAGGGATTTTCCCCTCCCTCGTTTCCAAGGGACAAGGTCACCCAGACAGTAAGTATTAACACCCCCAATTCTCACAGCCCCGCCCACATGCTCCCAGTCGCCTGCACCCCAAGTTCACCTGGGCTGGGGACGGCCCAGGCCAGGACATGGCAATTAGCGAGTCTCACCAATTCCTGCTCACTGTCGATCCCAGCCAGGGAGGCACCCAGTGCAGAGCAGTTGCTCCGGCAGTAGGTCCAGTTCCCTTCGCTCTCTGAGAAATAGTAGCATTTCCTCTGGTAACCGACCCAGCCGTCCGGGCAGGCGGGGCCAGCAGGGGGGCCCAGGTCAGCTGATGAAGGCTTAGCTGGCAGCACTGAGAATGAGAACGTAACACGTGGGGTAAGAATTGCACCAAGTGCTGGGCATTCGACTGCTACAAAAATAGTCACTCAACTGACCAGTCCAATAAGTCAAAAACGGTCAAAGGTTGTAAACACCAATTTACCAGAACAGTTCCAGAGAGGAGTTCGACTTTCCGGTCTCCGGTAGGTTTGGTGTTAGCTAGATACGGAGGCCTAATTCAAACAATTTACCCAAGTGAGATATTTTAACTCCCAAAAAAAAAAAGTGAAACAAAAAAAAGAAATCTAAAGCCCACGAGCCCGTCGGCTGCGTGACGCAATGAAAAGTGCAGGCTGCCTCCTGCACCAGTGCTCTGGCTGCGTATCGGACCATGTGTGCCTGGCAGGAAGGGTTCCAGGGACACCCCCCGCCTGGGAGGGACTAACACAGCTCAGAGCATTTCACCCCAGCACAAGATCAACACCTGGACGTTTGACCTAGCAACAAACAAGGGTGAATAACTGGGGACGGGAGGTAACTTTCACCCAGGGACATGAAATGGCCACAAGGTGACGCCACCAAGAGCAAGTGCCTGTTGCACTGAGAACGGTGCAAGTTAATTCACCTGCTACCTGCCGCCTTTTCGTTCCCCAAATCCAGCAGCAAGAAAGAACCTTGCTGGAAGCCCTCACGGCAGCGTAACCCTTCCAGTGCCATGACAGAACAGCAATGGGGGGGGGTCACCCATAATTGACACCGAAGGGGTATTTGAAAGGCCAGGCCAGCTGGTGAGTAGCCAGAGGCAGAGTTATGAGATGACGGTGTGTAGGAGCCGGGAAACCATCCTACGCCCTGCACGAATCACCCCTCCTCATCCTCAGCCCCGGGGGCATTTGCTGCTGTTTCCTTTCTGGGGTTGGGAGGAGTTGGACTCAAATCCTTGCAGACATTTTGAGCCCATCACTTCTTTTGCACCACGGTAACTCAGAAGCTGGTTTTTAAGCCTGCCCGTGTGGCTGGCGCTCAGTGAGGAACAGAAGAATTAGCAAACATGGCAGCTGTGAGCAGGTGGTACCCGGGGATTTAACTGTGCAGTGCATAGCCGCTCACCCCCCGCCCCCAGGGAACTGAGTGCAGAGAGGTCAGTGATAACAGTGGGTGGCACAGGGTCTCTCCCACCCATCTCCAGCTCAGATGCCATGTGTTCTGCGGAGCTCCCTGCACATGTAGGTGTGTGACCAACCCTACGCTCATAGGTCCCACCTTACCCAGTGCCAGTGCTGCCCATTGCAATAGCTGCCAGTACAGCAGGGAGCTGGGTGCAGGGCCCATCTGCACCAGAGCCATCTGCACCAGTGCAATCACAGTGATGCGGTTACATCAGGGCAAACACCTCCTGTGGCTGCGCTGGAGCAGTGCGGTCACTGGTAACGTCCTGCAGTGAACTGCACCGAGGCCAGCGCCTTCCCGCACCAGCGCAGCACATCTGCTTTAGCCATTTGCACCAGCTCAACTGCACTGATGTCATGACATCAGCACCGAGGATTCCTAATGCAGGCTGCCTGGATTCAATCCCCTCCGCCAGCTGCTAAACGCTCCTGGGGCCCAGTGAGCAGACCCCAGGGCAAGAGAGAACTCCCACTCTGTGCCCATGTCACAGCATCCCCTTCCTCAGATGACTGGCAGATACGGCAGGGTTCAAATTCACCAACAGCCGCCCTGTGACCTAGCCTAGCTGTCTGTGCAGACTGGGGCAGTGACCGGTGCTAAGGGACCTTCATGGCCAAGATCAGTGATGGGGGGTTTCAACGCTGCATTGACGGAGGTGACGAAAACTGAATTCTCTGGCTCATTTCAATAACATGCAGCGCCTGCCCCCAGCCCCCAGGCATGCCCTGAAGATGCAGGAAGGCCAGGCTGCTAATCTCAGAGTGACACAGTGCAGGGAAAGGGCTCACTGCTGCGCTGAGCCCTGTCCCATCAGACACCCGGTAAGTGACTGCTTCATGGCGCACGGGAAAGGTGTCCCAAGTGCTCAGAGATCTGCTGGGGGGAAATAACATCAGTGCATCCGACACAGGGACAGCCCAGGTGCAGGGTCTGTGCGGGGCAGGAGGAGGAATTTGGAGGAACAGCCCCCAGGAATCCTCTGTCCCGGGGCAGAGACCAACAAACCAGGAGAAGAGACGGTAACCGTGGCACTAGCCCCAGGGGGAGGGGATGCACAGAGGGGGGCAGGGAGGGCTGAGAACTTACCTGGCAGGAGAGTAGCTGTGAGCAGAACTAAGAACACGAGTGCGAGGACGAGGACGATGGCAATGATACGTTTCCTGCGGTTACGTTTCCTGCAGTTACCGTGAGGGTCTGAAAGAGAAAGACCCGTCAGCCAGGGCTGCGAGGACCCATCTCACTGACGGCCCCAGGGCTGGAGCTGCCCGAGAACATGCAGCATCCTGTCCATTGCTGCTTCCGTCAGATGCTCTGGGACAAGAGCCCGGGGGGGCCAGGCAGGCTGGGGCTGGGGGAACAGTCCCCCTTTCCCCTCAGTCCGGTGCCCTCCCCTGGGCACTCCCAGCCACGCTGTCATGAGGCCTGGCTTGCTCCGGGGTACAGAGATAAGGACCCGTCTGTTCCAGTGGCTGGAGTTCAAGCTGCCCCCCCTCCCCACCCCCGCTGTCCCCTGCAGAGCGCTGGCTGTGCCCGCGTTGCCAAGTGCGCCTGTCACCGCACCTGGAGTCTCACACTGGCCACACACAGCAGAAGGGAGGAGACCGAAGCAGGCAGAGGGGCCAGTGTTGTCACAGGGGGTCTGACACACACAGCCCCAGAGGCACCTGCCCAGCCTGGCTGTGTGCACCAGACAGCAGCTGTGAGCCAGGGACCGGTGCCCTGAGAGCCCCTGGCACTGATCCAGTCCCTGCTGCCACAGATGGGGGTCAGGCACTTGCTGCCGCCCCTGAGAGCATGGCCCCACCTGGGGCAGTGCCAGTGCCTCTATCCCGCCTGTTCCCAGCCAGCGACGCCCCATTACCTGGCTGCCCTCCAGTCTGCAGGTCTCCATCACCATTAACAGGCACTTGGCTGTAAGTCGGCCCCACGGCTTCCTCCATTGTCTCTCTCAGCGACACTCAGGCTGAAGACGCTGCAGGTGCTGGGCTGGGATCGGCTCCTCTCCCAAGTAATTGTGTCCCACCCAGGGGCAGCACAGCAAAGTTGAGCGAGGGGCGAGGTGCTGGTGCCTGTTCCCTGCTCCGGACTCTCCAGCCGATCTGAAAGCTGAGACGGACCAGGCAGGACAGTTGGTGCGGTGTCTGTGTGTTGATTTGTGGTTTCTTGTTCCTGGCCCAGCAGCCCAACCCTCTGCCAGAGGTGGTACCATGATGATTAAACCACATTAAACCCCTTCGGCCCCCTCTGCCCCCAAAAAGACCTGCTCTGCTACGGAAACCGCCCACTGGGACGTGCCCACCCGTGACAAAGGGCCGTGTGCCAGGTGACGAACAAACCCTGCCCTGCTCTGAAAACGCTGCCTGTGTCACTGCCAGTTCCCGCTGGGTGCCCCAGTCGCTGGAGCAGGACAAGTCCCTGGGCAGGCGTCTGAGGCCTTCCCTAGGCCAGCACTTCTGCCCTGCCGGCAAAGCTTCTGTCGCTCGGGGGGGTGAAACCCCACCCAGCAAGGTCTGCTTTGCCGGCATAAGCCCTGGTGTGGATGGCAGACGTTCTCCCACCACCAGCGATACCGGCTCCTTTAGGTGCTTTTATCACGTCACTGGGATCCCCTCCCACCCCAGGCTGCCCGGTAGCAGGTGAGGCCCGGAGGAGCCCGGCTAGGCTAGGGCTGGGCTGGGGGAGGTGGTTTGGGGGCCGTGGCTGGAGAATTGGGCACCCTGAGCCCCACAGCAGAGCTGCTCCGAGCCCCACCCAAAGGGACGTGCGGGGGCAGCCCCGGACCAGAGCCACGGCAGACGCCGGGCAGGGAGCAGCCCCAAAGCGGGGCAGGCAGCTGGCGAGCGTCGCTGTGCCATGAGTGGGGCTGGGGGGCACCAGGCCTGGTCCAGCCTGCTGCCAATGGCAGCCAGTCCCGATCCTGCCACACAGACCCTGCACCACCCTGCAGTCCAGGTCCTGGCCTGCCGCCCATGGCCCCCCCAGTCTTGCGGTGGGCAGGGCTCCCCCCACATTGCTTCCCCAGGTGGCAGCGGAACTTTTGCCCCCGCTCGGCCACCCGACTTCTGCCTGGGCCGGCTCCTGTCCCCTCCCAGGCAGGCTTCTCCCCAGGCGGCAGGGGAGCTTTGCCGTTTTCCCCCTGCCCACCCCCCCCATCACCCTCCTCCCTGGCTCTGTTCCGGGATTTACCTGCTGGTCTGGCTGGGAGGACGCAGACGGGGGGAGGGAGGACACACAACATCTGCACCATGGGTCAGACACACCCCGTCCCCGCCCACCGTGGCTGTAGTACACCGCCCAGCCCTTGTTAGCAGCAGCCGCTTCTGACTGCCGGTGTATTTGTGCTCTGGAAGTGGGTGGGCACTAAAGGCCCATCCCCCCCGCCCCCAGCCTAAGGGGGGCATCCCTGGGTCCAGGCCTAGACAGAAGGACTGCCGGATTTTGTGGATCAGCCCCTGCGGAGCAGGCAGGGGGCGCTCGCTGATCGGCCGGGACCCGGGTTATCGGTTAGTGGCATCACACCGGCAGCCCTGCACCGTCTCGGCGTGGGTGGGCAGGCGGGATTCAGCCCCCGGGCTCTGCGCTCCGCCGGGAGGGGCCGTGTGCGTCTGTGGGGCCGGGACAGGCCCCAGACCCCCATCGAGGAGCAGCAGGTGCTGCTGGCTGGGCACCCCACCGCTGGGACTGGGAAGGAGCCGCACTATCCAGCTCAGCTCCTGGGCGCACAGAGACCCACCCCGCCCCCGCTTGGTGCAGGGCGCTGTACACGGCAGCGCAAGAGTCTGCAGTAGCCCTAGGGGCGACTCCCGGCAGCGATCCTAGCTCAGCCCCGCCCCGCCCCAGAGCAGCCGTCACCGGCGGAAGGGGCCCGGAGCCCTCGCCCCCCCAAGGGCACCCGGGGGCCCAGCCGCGATCCCGCCCCGGGCGCCACGGTCCCGCCGCCGGGTGCAGGAGACGGGCCCGCTCCCGCCCGGGACTAGCAGCGGCCGCCCCCCGCCCCGCCCCAGCCCGGGGCAGGGCTCGTCGCACCGTGATGCTAAATTGCCGGGGGGGGGGGGGCGGGGACAGACAGACACACACACACACACACACACACCCCTGCAGCCCCGCCCCGCAGCTCCCGGTTTCCGGCGGGGGGAGGGGCTGTTTCCCACCGGTGTCGACCCCGCGGGGAAAAGCAGCGGCTGCCTCGCCCCCCCCCCCCCGGTCATGTCCGGCCCGACCCGCTCCGTGCACCGGTGCTGGGACAGCCGCTTCCCGGCCTGCAAATAACGGGAACCGCCCCCCCCCCGCAACCGGGACTGTGCACGGCCCCCCCTTGTCCAACACCCCGAGATCGGCTGCCCCTCCCCCCGCTGACCGACAGACCCTCGCGGGGCCCCCCGCGGCTTCCCGGGCCGGCCGGCAACAGCAGCAGCAGCGGGCGCCGGGCTGGAGCGCGCCGTGCTCAAGACACGCAGCAGCCGGCGCAGGTCACACACAACCGCCTCGCAGTGTTGCCTCCAGGGGTGAGGCTCCGCCTCCTTGGCTCGCTGCCAGCCAGCCAGCCACCTTCCAAAACTGGGGCGTCCACCGGCTCTGCCGGAACGTTTTTTCCCCTCAGCAGACCCCGTCGGCCCCCTGGAGCCCCCTCAGTCCGGTCCGTCCCGTCCCGACGCCTGGAACCAGCCTTGCTCCCTGCAAGCGCCTGCCCCTCTGCGAGCTCTTTGTTAGCCGAGCTACCTAGCACGGGCCCTTTAACTGCTCGCACAGCCTGCACGCCCGCCCGTCACACTGCAGGACCTGCACTGCCAGCAGGGGAAGGGGGGCGGGACATGCAGGGGGTGTCTAGTCTGACCCCTGCTCACAGCAGGGCCGACCCCAGCTAAGCCAGCCCAGCCAGGCTGTGCCAAGGCAGTTAAAGGCTGCTATCAAATCCCCCCTCACTCTTCTCTTCTGCAGACTAAACCAGCCCAGTTCCCTCAGCCTTTCCTCATAAGTCTTGTGCTCCCATCCCCTCATCATTTTTGTTGCCCTCCACTGGACTCTCTCCAATTTGTCCACATCCTTCCTGTAGTGGGGGGCCCAAAACTGGACACAACACTCCAAATGCGGCCTCACCCATACACACACAGAACCCTGCCTTCAACGCTCCCATCCCTCTGTGCATTCTACGTGTAAGCCAGGTCTGAGTGTCTCAGTGACCCTCTCCCTGCTCAGCAGCTGAAAGGGGGGCACTTTATTGGCATGGGCTTTGTATCTGCACGAGTACAATTAAATATTTAGCATAACTTACCTAGGTGCTGAGCATGATGGGAAATGGTTGGCAGGGCTGGTTTTGGGCTACAAACCACTTTTGTGTTAACTGCTGGGGTAATGAAATGTGTCCTTCAGTTGTATGAACAGATGTCAGCAAAACTGTGCTTAGTCTGTTCTGATAGAATCTGCACCTAAACTAAACCGAGCTCCACAAGGGTGGCAGACAGATGTTTCAGCCTGGAAACACGGGGGGGGGGAAAGGTGGAGCAGTCTCCTATTGGGAGCACACTGGCCCTGGTAAAGGGCTGCCCCCAGGCATTGAGTGATTCTCTCTCCCCATTGTTAAAAGATAGAATTAATGACTCATCTTGGAGTCTTTTGTTTCTTGAAAGCAGGGACATTGCCTGTATGTCAGCAGAAGGTTTACCCAGGAGCTGAAATCACTAAGAGCTGAAGCAGTAGAGGATCTGGGAAACCTTGTCCGACAACTAAGAGAGCTGAGTGAGCACCAGGCTACCCTGGTGAGAGGCTGGCACCGACTGATGCCAGCCTGGGGCGGTCAGGGTCGGTGGAGAGGCTGGCACGGTCGGTGCCAGCTGGGTCAGCGATTGGCAGAGAGGTCGGCACAGTCGGTGCCAGCCCGGTGCAGTCAGCGGGAGCCAGGTGCGGTCGGAGCCAGCGGTGGGTGGGAAACAGGCGTGGTCACTGCCAGCGGTCGGGGACTCAGCGAGGCCCGAAGGCGGTAGGAGACAGCAGCAGAGGGGGCCTGGTCAAGCCCGTGTCGGACAGAAGTGGCATAGGGGGTGGAGCCACCCCCAAGAGGTGGACATTGCAACCGACACCAGTCAGTACAGGGGGAAGAAGGAAGGGAGAGGCGAAGGACGCCCCGTACTCTGGGAGAGGTTTGGTTCATTGAGTTCATGAACTCTGTTTGCACTGTTCCCCAAACCAGTGCGGTGTTATCTCTGTTTGCTATTAAAAGGTTTCTTTCTACACTCAGACTCTGTGCTTGCGAGAGGGGAAGTATTGCCCTTTGGGGGCACCCAGGGAATAGTGTGTGATTTCCCAGGTGACTGGGTGGGGGCTCGAGCCAGGTTGGTATGGTATCATTGAGAGGGACCCCTAGATATAGAACCCGGCCCTTGCTGCTGCTGACTTGGTCTGGCGGAAGGGTTACATACGTAAAAAGAAAGCACATACGGCCCACTGGAAAACATAATCCCAACTCTACATACAAAACGATGGGGTCTAAATTAGCTGTTTCCTCAAGATCTTTCTTGAGTGCTGTCACTGAGCAGATGGTTTTAGAGAACTAGCTACAATCAAAAACAAAACAAAACACCACACACTTTTACGAACCATGAGGCAAAGATAGATATTTTCTGTCTTGTAATTGCTCATCCACAAATCCAGGGCACACCCACCCCTTCTATAGTGCAAGTAATTCTGGTTGCCCCATCTCAAGAGTGATATTTTAGAACTGGAAAGGGTGCAGAGAAGGGCTACAAAAATGATCAGGCTTTAGAACAGCTTCCTTATGAGGAGAGATTAAAAACGACTGGGATTGTTCAGCTTGGAAAAGGGACAACTAAGGGGGATATGATGGAGGTCTAGAAAATCATGAATCATGGAGAAAAAGTATTATTTATCCCTTCACATAATACAAGAACCAGGGGTCACACCCTGACACTACAGGCAGCAGGTTAAAACAAAACATAAGGAACTACTTCACACAATGCAGTCAATCTGTGGAACTCCTTGCCAGGGGACGTTGTGAAGGCGTTGCCAGGGGACGTTGTGTCATCCAGAACAGCAAGTCTTGGGGTTAACATCCCTTTGAGATGCATGGGGCAGCTCCCCCCATTTCAGAGGATGGTCTCAGGCTCTCTGCAGACTCAGGCACACGGTTCTGCATTGCTTTTCACAGCTCCAATCTTTCCCTCCCAAGGACTCAAAACTTTAAACAAACACCAACACCCACTCACTCTGAGGTAATCACATGACTCCAGGAACAAGGGCCATAGTCAGGGCTGATGCTGCTTATGCCTCAATCCGGCCCTGATCAATCCCATTCCCAAACAGATTCACTCCTGATCTCTCGTTACTTGGAGAGATGCATGATTAGAACCACGGCAGGGCTGTAACTTTTTCTATACCAGGGCCCAGCCCTCAAGACCTGCCATTGAGCTGGGACCCCGCTCTCAATTAGGGCAGTACAAATGCAACTGTTTGACACCCGCTGACAACCCTCCTAGGCTGAGAACACTTGACCCGTAAGACCAGCCGTAGCGTCACACAGAGCTCACAACTACTTATGGAGACAGGAGCCCACAGCCAGGGAACCTCCTTCCAGCTGGGGGGCCCCTCTCCAGCTACTAGGCAGACACACTCGTGGGATCAAACTCAAACAGCCCCCAGACTTTGGGTCAGATGCCTAAATACCTTTGAGGATCCAGCTCTGGGAAATCAACAAACTCAGGAGCATCTGAGAACAGGGGAGCTACAAAGTGAACTGGTTTGTAACCGTCACTAGAGCATCCAGGCCTGAATCCCCAGCGGTCATTCAGAAGGGAAGCCACTCACCTGATTCACGTCGCTTTCTGTGATTCCTGACCCCTTCCTGTCTATCAGATACCCCAGCAGATGATCAGCAGCTTAATCCTCCCCAGTAGTCAAATAAACGGATTGTCATTTCCTGGGACAAATGGTGAGCTGGTCTGTGAGCTGAACCTGGGGAGAAAGAGCAGAAAGATCCTCTAAAGAACCAATGGTATAATAGAGAGACCCAAGACTTGGATTAGAGTTTGAGCAAGAGGAGAGTGCCTGGATGATACTTATCTGATCAGTAAGTGCTCAGGGAGAGTCTGTCCACAGGCCCCAGGCATGTTGCTGCAAAGGAAGTAACAGAAGGTTATTAAGCAAAGCTCAGACTTTAAAGCTAGAAGGGACCATCACGATCATCTAAGTCTGGCTTCCTGCACATTGCAGGCCACAGAACCTCCCCCACCCACTCCTGTAAGAGACTCATCTCCTGAGGAACAAGTCAAGTAACCCATGGGAAGGAGTTCTCTGTGGTGTGTCTGGATGGAACCAGGAACGAAAGGGGCGTTTCAAGGCATTGAGCAGGAAGTAATTTTATTCCCCAAATTACTAATCGTTCGGAGACGCTAGGACTGGTAGCTGCACCTCACCAGTGCTCTGATCGATGCTAACGCAGGAGAGTGACCCCAGCACTCCTCCCGATGGACTATTGTAGTCACATGGTCGGCCTTGCTGGAGCTCAGAGTGCGAACCAGAGCAGGCCTTGGCAGAACAGCAATACACCAGGTGTCAGCACCAAGTAAACACGTCCCTGCCCTGAGAGGCGGTGCAGACACGCACAGCTCTCATGTAACTACCTAAACACACCCCTAAGAGATGCTCCAGCTACACACTGACCCCGTGTGCAGATGAAGAGGGGCTGACAGGACAGTGAATGAGGAGGTTTTGTTCCAGGTGCCAGGGGAAGGCTGGTAACTGGCAATATCTAGGCCGGGTGTAATACACACCTCGCTTGTATCAATCTATAAAGCGGGAGATATAGAAAGATTTTCATTTGTTTTTAAATTGTTTTCCAGCGTTACTGAAGATGCTCTTAGCAGCTTGGCTGGATACAAGCATTAGCTGTTACCTGCAGTTTGTTGGACACCTTTGTGGGATGGTGGCATTTTTAGCACAGGGATGTGCAATTTAATACAGTGACACAGAGGGAGCAGACTGAGTTCTCATGTCCGTGTCTGCAGAGAGCCTACAACAATAGCGCTGAGATGGGAGCTCCCCATGTACCTCAGTGGGCTGGTGACACCAACACCCAGCACCCCAGGGCCCCCCCTACAGCCTCACCCTAGCCGGGGACAGTCTGCAGCCAACCAGAGGGTGGCTGAATCCAGTTTGTGCAATAATGGATTGGAGGAATAAACGAGAACGTGATTTAAGATACAAAGAACACCACCAACCTGAATCGCAGATCTGTGCCCTCTATAGGAATAACCAGATCACAGATCTGTGCCTCTGGATGAATAACCCGAGGAGCCGCTTTGGAAAGCCGGGGACAGGAGGCTGAGGAGGCTGGCAGATCCCAGTCCCAGCAAGCAGGCCCTGGGCGAGAAAATCCAGCACCAGCGACCTGCAGAAGACAGTAAAACTGACTCTGCAAAGCTCAGAGATGCGGAGCTGGACCCGCATCATCCTGTAAGGAGACAGTGGGCGAGTGTGAGCAGCCAGTAGCATGGTTGTGTGGTGCAGCCAGGGGAGGGAATGCGGCAGGGGCCAGGTCAGAAACATCAGACAACTAGGTGGGGGGAGTTTGGCAACGGCCATATTAAAGGAGACAACAGCCAGGAGGAAGAAGCAGCGAATACGCTTGCCAGGAAAGGAAAGAAATCCCACACTGTGAAGCCCTGCCCCCTCTCTCCTGCCCAACAAAGAAAGATAGGGCCAGAAAAGGGTGAAAAAATGGGTTCGTTTTCTTGGGGGGAGAATACATTTTTAAAATTACTTGGATTTTTACTAACGTAAGGTACCAGCTTGAAGGGCTGAAACCACAATCTCTTAAAACACTGCAGTCGATGTGCTGAATCCATCAGCCTCTGTCCAGGGCTTGGAGGACGGCGGCTTGTCTGCAGACAGCAGGGCCCGGGCAGTGCAGCCTGGCACCGGCCCAGCGCAGTGTGACAAACCAGGAGCGAAGGTCGATCATCTAGTAACCGAGCGAGGCTCCCCCGTTCCCAAGGCACTGAAACGCACCCCTGAGAACCTCAACACGTTAGGCCAGGTCACTGCTTGAACAAACGGCTCCGGTGCACGGCGCTGTGCGGCCCAGACTCCGCAGCGCGGCACCCGGAGCTTGCGCCGGTTCTGTCCAGCCCCGAGCACGCAGCTTGCTTTGGGAAGCAGCTGAAGAGCCGCTAGAAAAGCGGATTCAAATCACTCGTGTAAACCGCGGCTTTGCACCGGGGGATTTAAGGCACCTTGATTTCAATGCACCCCCCGCGCGCTGAGAACGGATCGTGGGGACGGCAGGGGGTGGCCACGGCAGCAGATTTGTTACAGGTCACGGTCGGATTCCCCCCGTATACACTGGTGTAACCGGACACACCAACAGTCACACTCACAATTACCTGCCGTCGGTCTCTGCCGCTGCCGCCCCCCATCCCGTGGCCTGGCCTCTCGTGCTCCCGCCTGCCCTGCTGTCTGCACCGCCCCGCCTCCGGCCGCGCTGCAGTGCTCGGCGCTGCACAGCCCATCACACGGCAGCAGACTACAAGCCCTGACCCGCGCGCCCCTGTCCCGCAGCACACGCCCGGCGTCCCCGCCCACAGCCAATCGCGGGTGATGGTCGCGCCGTTGACCAATCGTGAGGCTAGCCCAGGAACAAATGGGCGTGTCCCTGGCAAGCCGCTGATTGATTGGCTGAGAGGCGGGACCGGTGGACAGTGGGGGGAGGGGAGGCGGGCGCCCTCACCTGCACCGCAGCCTCTTGGCCGCAAGAGGGCGTCTGCTGAGCGCCGCCGTGTCACGCCTGGGGCTGGGGCTGGGGAGTGATCGGGGGCGGGGGACGTCTGGGTGCAGCTGCCTCTGGGGAGGAGCGCGGCTGCGGAGAAATCAGGGAACCCGCAGCCGGGGGCGCGGTCTGTGCTGCAGGGTTGTGGGTCTGTTCACACATCCTGGCCCTGTCACAATGACACCCCCCTCCTCCCCCCACACACACACAGGTGTCTCTGCAAGGAGGGTCCCATTAGCAGGGTGGAGATGGTTATTGGGGGGAGGGGGAAATCGCTCCCGTTTATTAACCCTTCTCCCCCCAGGTGCCAGGTGTTCTGCTTTACGCCAAAGTCCAGCACCCCCCAGCGGCTCGTTCCCCGCTGCCCCCACCCTGGACAGCGCCACTGTCTATGCCACAATTGTCTGACCCCAGCACATGCAACCCTCCCCATCTCACCCCATTTCTCCCCTCTGCCCCCCTGGTTCTAGGAATGAAGGTCCCTGGTGCCCAGGTAACGGGAAATCCATTCAAAAATGGCTGTGGTGAAACCTTATGGCAGGGAGTTCCGCGGGTGAACATCTTGTACCATTAAACAGCCCTGGAAACCCTCGTGCCTGAGCCGTGTCACCTCCATCCACGCAGCGCCCCTGGGGGGCCGGGCCCCGAACACCGAGGGCAATTCAGCTCCTCTTGGCGTCCTGCCCCAAACTTCTCGGGCTGCTGTCGCCCAGCTGCCCTGCCCGAAAGGTGGCCCCATCTCCTCGCCGGTCAAGGGATCCCTGTATAACCAGCCACCCTTGCCCCGCCCCAGAGGGAGTTGCATCTCAGCGCCGACGGAGGGACCATGGGGCAAGTTGACGCTGGCCCCGCTCCGGGGCAGGATTTGAACTCATGACCCCCAGCTCTCAGGCCAGCCTGGTAACAACACCTGTCATGAGGTGGGGAAAAGCTGAGCATGGGGGCGAAGCTAGGAGCTAATTGGGTGGTTAGGGTGGGAGAGCTGGGCACCAGGACTCCTGGGTTCTCTCCTGGCTTGGGGAGGGGAGGCGAGTGGTTAGAGCAGGGGGGTTGGGAGCCAGGACGCCTGGGTTCTCTCCCCAGCAGTGCAGGGGGGCAGGGGCTGGCACCCCAGAGCCGTGTTTTGTCACGTGGTTTCCTTCCCGGCTGTCGCTCCCCCTTTTCTGTAGCCCCTAAACGATGTCCCTCCCCAGAGGCGGACGCACCCCAAAGCTGGAGGGCACCACCCGGCTGCACCATGCGCCCCCTGTCCCGCCTCCGGCACTCGCCCTCCTGCTCTGAGCCCCCCCAGGAGCTGAGCAAACAGACCCGAGGGAGGCGCCCGGTTCCAGTGTGGACGCGAGCTGGAGGCAGAGCGGTGCACGGGAACGGCGCAGCCCTGCTCAGCGGGGCACACGTGGCCGCCAGCTGGTGAGTGTCTGTGTCCTGCCACGTGCGCATTGACCCCAAACCCGGCGAATTCCCGGGGGGGGAGTGAGGGACGTGTGCGCTGGGCATGAACAGAGCTGGCCGGAACTGCGCTGCCCAGAGAAAGGGGCGTGAAGCCCCCGACGGCCCCATCCTGACCCGAAGGGCGAAGAGACCCTGGCACCGTCCCTAGCCTGCGAATCAGCCACCCCAGAGCCCAGCCAGAGCCAGAGCCACGAGCCGCGTCCGGCCGGCACCAGCTGGTGAGTGACAAGGATCCCGGCCCCGACGCAGCAGGACGCTCGTCTTTGCTAAGTGTGACCCTGGCAGCGTCACCCCTGGGGGCTGAGGAACATAAGGAGCAAACCCGGCCAAAGGGCCAGGCCAGGGCTGGGCAGCCTGCAAAACAGGGCGTAACCCCAGCACCAGGGAGCCCATTCAGTCACCCTCAAAATCTGCCCCCTGCAGCTTCAGCTGTGTACACATTGTTGCCCTGCTGCCACTGGGAGAAGCAGAACATATCACTCGGGACTAGTACCCCTTGTGTTTACACATCGGTTTATTTAGCCTGCACCATGTAGGACCTACAATATTATTCTCAGAAGGGAGGGCTACGAGTTGCCATGGGCAGGATCCTCACTGCAGTGCCATCGAATGCCACTGTTGGGAGCTGAAAAAAAAATGGTTTGTTTACTGTTTATGATACATCATGTAGGACCTACAATATTGTTTGAGGTGAAGTGGAAGAGAGTGTGACCCGTTCTGCACCGTGAACACCCCCATCTTAATTCGAGTGGAGAAGAAGCGGGGGGTGGGGGAAGTACTGTATTCAGTCTGTTCCCCATTTTGTTTACACTTCACTCTGTTTACAATACATAATGTAGGACCTACATTACTGTTCTTGGCTTGTGCCTTATTCACATCAGCAAGAGTTGCCTCTGGAATATGCCCTCTCCCCCTCCTTGGTGTTGATTAAAGCAGCAGCAGATTTAAGTCCTGGCCCTCACGCCCTTTATTTACAGCTTGCATTGTTTACGATACATAATGTAGGACCTACCCCATAATTAGCAGGGGTAGGGAGGAGCTAAAGGATGGGGGGAGGTTTCCCTTCCCCCTATTGGTTGCCATTGGAAGCAGAGGAAAAGTTCATAGCAGGATGAGCCCCACTTAGGCTTGTTTACAACATATAATGTAGGACCTACAATATTGTCAATACAATATTGTCAGTGCCTTTGCTCCACCACGGCCACACGTGAAGCATTAAGTGGGGGGAGGGATGGGTCTCACGGCCTGAGTGTGAGAGGCTCGGGGGAAACAGGTGGGGCTGCTCGGGGCGCAGGCTGGCCAATTGGATCCCACCAGGGCCCTACGGAAAAGACCAGGCGTTACAGGTGCTGTAGGGCCTGGGGGCCAGCAACCCCCCCCCCCCACGAGCCAACTGATAGCAGGGGCGGGGGCCGGGACCAGCAGGGACCCTGCTCCTGGCAACTGGTGGTTCTGTCACCCTGCCTGTGGGAAACAATAATGTAGGTCCTACATTATGTATAGTAAACACTGGGGAGATGAAGAGGGGAGGGGGGCTGGGTGGGGAATTTCCTGCTGCTCCAGCGGAGGGAAAAGGGGGGCCCCAGGTCAGGGCGGAGGCAGCTCCTGGGCAGGGGGGGGGCCTGACTGCTGCCGGGGCCTGAAAGAGAAGAGGCGTCATGTGAGACCCATAGCAGAGCAATGGGGGGCTGGGCTGCAGGCAGTGGGGCGGGGACTGTGGGGGGGGGCTCTGCCCCGACGGTCAGTGCTGGCCAGGGGGGGCCCTGCTTCAGGGAAAGGGGGGGGGGGGGCTAGCGTAGAAGAAGCTGGTACCTGTGGGCCCAGGGGCTTCCGGTGCACATAGCAGACAGCCCCGACGCTGGCGCTGAGGAAGAGGAAGGTGAGGGCGCAGCGCCCGGCCAGCACCTTCAGCCCGGGCTGGGAGCCTGTGAGCAGAGAGAGGAGCTGACACCAGACATGCTCCTGGCGCGGAGATGCGGCCACCTCTGGGGCGGGGCAGCTGGTTATACGGGGATCCCTCGCCCGACCTGAACATGGGGCGCCACCGTTCTGTGCGGCTGGTACCGTGCTGCCCCACCCCAGAGGTGGCTGCACTGAGACAGGGCTGTGGGGCTGAATACGCACCTGGAGTGATGGGGCCATGGGGGCTGGGCGAGGGGCGCTCCAGGCAGTAGCTCCCAGTCCGGGGGGAGTCCCCAGGCAGGCGGCAGCTCCACAAACCCTCAAACCGGCTGGAGAATTTCTTGATCGTCACCTTGTCCCTCAGGACCCGAAGGGCTGCGTTGTCCGGGGGTGGTTCCCCATTGAGCAGCCAGGTGGCCCCCCGTGTTGTGGACACCGTGGGTCCCTGCGCCCCACAGGGGAGGCAGGACAGAGACACGGATGCTCCTGCTCGCGGTGGCTCATTGGGGGTCGCGTGGATGGACGCCCCAGTCTGGCAGCCTGCGATGCCGCCAAGAGAGAAATTTGGATCCGTTTACACGGCACCCGCCAGGCGGGTGTTTGGGAGAGAACCCAGGAGTTCTGGCTCCCAGCACTCCCCTCCCCCCTGCTTAACCACTAGACCCCACTCCCCTCCCAGAGAACGCAGGCGTCCCGGCCCAGAGCCCCCGGCCGGGCTGTTACCAGGTGTGATGGTCACCGAGATGTTGGGCCCAGCCTGGCTGGGGCTGGCACAGGAGAAGACGCCCGAGTCGCTCACGTCGGCGGGTCCCAGGTAGAGGACAGAGGTTCCCAGACCCGTGTGGAGCCACAGTCGCGTCTGGAATCGCTGCAGCGAGACGTGCCCGGCCCCGGCGGCCGTCGCTGTGTAGATGGTCGTTATCCCACCGCTGACACCAGCGCAGCGCGGGTAGCGCGGGAGCCACGTCCAGCTCAGCATTGGCCCCGGCAGGTTGCAGATGAGACGCAGGAGGTAGCCGGCTTCTGTTGTCACCTGGGAGCCTGCAAACCCCAGAGTCTGGTGGGTTCTGCCCAGAGAGGGGCCCCCGCGCCTGGCGCTGAGATGCGGCCACCTCTGGGGCGGGTTGGCTGGGCACCAGATGTTTGGGACAGGCAGTGATGGGGCAGTGCGAATGCAGCTGAAGCTGCAGGGGGAAGATTTTGAGGGCGTCCGAAAGGCTCCCCGGTGCTGGGAATTTTCCAGCACCCTGGGGGTCACGCCCTGTTTCGGAGGGGGGGGTGCACAAGGTGGGATCCTTAGTGGATGCACTGGGGAGAGCCTCTCCCGCTGCCCCATTGACTGCAGGCCGCCCAGCCCAGCCCCGGCCCCACGGCCAGGTTTGCTCCTTACCTTTCTGAGCCTCCAGGGGCGACGCTGCCAGGAGGGCGAGGGCCAGAGGCAGGAGGGGGGGGCGCATGGTGCAGCTGTGGAGGAGCCTCCTTCAGCCCCAGGGTGCGTCTGCCTTTGGGGAGGGCGTCCTTTGGAGGCTACATATAAGGGAGGCTACAGCCAGGAAGGAAACAACGTGACAGGACACGGCTCTTGGGCAAGAAACCCTGCCCCCCTCCACGCCACACACAGGGAAGAGACCCAAGGGGTCCTGACTTCCAGACACACACACCCCCCCCTCTCTATGCAGCCACCTCTGGGCTGGGGTGGCTGGCTACATGGGGATCCCTCGCCCAGCGCTGAGATGCGGCCACCTCTGGGTCTTTGCAGTGGGGACAGAGCCCAGCTGGACTTGTGAGGTTGGGGGGGACCCACACAAGGCATCCCAGAGGCTGACAAGCCGGGTGGGGGGGCAGGGGCTCTTTATACAGGGATTCCTGGCCTGGTGCTGAGATGCGGCCACCTCCGGGGTGGGGGGCAGCTGTTGATACAGGGACAACCCCCCAGGAGCTGGGACAAGGCCTGAGCCTCCTGCCACATTTGCTGCCGGCCTCCCAGGCCTAGCCCCACCCCTGTGAAAGGCCAGCCCCACGGCTGAGTTTGCGCTGTCCCGCCCTGAGCGCCCGAGTTTGCGCTGTCCTGCCTGAGCGCCCGTGGCCATCGCAGCCAGGAGGGCCAGAGACCAGAGCTGGGGGGGCCATGGTGGCGCTGGAGGTGGGGGGGGCGAGGGGCGTTTGGGTGCAGCTGCCTCTGGGGAGGGGCGTGGCTGCGGGCGGCTAAAGGGACGAGGAAGGTGGCTGCAGAGAAATCAGGGAACCTGCAGCGCGGGGCGTGTTTCAGCCTGTCGCCCCACATCTGTGGGGTGCGTCAGTGGGGGGGGGGCCCGCACTCCAGGGGGGGCCCTAGGGGTCTGTGCTGCAGGGTTGGGACTCTGTTCACACACCCTGGCCCTGTCACAATGACACACGCCCCCCGTCTCCCCCCACACACACACAGGTGTCTCTGCAGGGAGGGCCCCATTTTCCTGCAGGCCCGGGGGAGGAGTCCCTGTGTCTGGGGTGGGGGGGGGGAGTCGTGGGGAGGGTTTGGGGGGGAATCTCTCCAGTTTATTAAACCTTCTCCCCCCAAGTCCCAGGCGCCCCGCTTTACGCCGAAGTCCAGCACCCGCCAGTGGCTCGTTCCCCGCCGCTCCCCCAGGACAGCCCCACTGTCTATCCCACGATTGTCTGACCCCCAGCGCGTGCGTCCCCGCCCAGCTCACCCCACATCTCCCCTCCACCCCCCTGGTTCTGGGAACAAAGGCCCCTGGCCCCCAGGTAGCAGGAAATCTGTCGGAAAGCAGCCACAGCGAAACCTTGTGGCAGGGAGTTCCGCTGGTGAACGTCTTGTGCCATTAAACTGCCCTGAAAACCCTTGTGCCTGAGCCGTGTCACCTCTGTCCACGCAGCGCCCCTGGGGGGCTGGGCCCTGAATGAGGGGGGTTGATTCCAGGCAGCGATGCGGCTCCCCTTGGCTTCCTGCCCTGAACTTCTTGGGCTGCTGTTGCCCAGCCGCCGTGCCCCAGAGGTGGCTGCATCTCCGCACTGGGTGAGGGATCCCTGTATAACCAGCCCCCCCAGGCCCTGGGCCGCGCCTCAGAGGCCGTTGCATCTGGGTGCCAACGGAGGGACCATGGGTGAGTTGACGCTGGCCCTGCTCTGGGTCAGGGGCAGAATTTGAACCCACGACCCCCCAGCTCTCAGCCCAGCCTGGTAACAACACCCACAACAAGGTGCGGAAAAGCTGAGCACGGGAGTGAAGCTAGGAGCTAATTGGGTGGTTGTGCGGTGGGGGAGGAGCTGGGCACCAGGACGCCTGGGTTCTCTCCCGACTTGGGGAGGGGAGGCCAATAGTTAGAGCGGGGGTGGCTGGGAGCCAGGACGCCTGGGTTCTCTGGAAGCAGGGTGGGGTCTAGTGGTTAGAGCGGGGGGGGCTGGGAGCCAGGACGCCTGGGTTCTCTCCCCGGCGGTGCAGGGTGTAGGACAGTACAGAGTGACAAGCTGGATAATGCTCAGGCCTGAGTCACGGGGGCATGGCTCGGGCACAGCCTGTGTCTGGTAATTGGGGTGAATTCTAGTAAGTTTGTTGTTTCTCGGCTCCGCCCTTCCTGGCCTGGGGCCAGGCTGAGTCTGTCACCAGCCTGTGCGTGGCCTCGGGGGAAGAAAACATGATCTGCCTTCCCGCATGAAAATGTGCAGTGTGTGATGTGTGCGTGTGCAGTCTGCAGGTGTTAGGGAGCTGCGCCTGCGCTGGGCATGGTGACCCGCACACAGCGCACGGGCGGGAGCCAGGATTCGGCGTGTGGCTGCTCACACTCATTGTGCAGGGGGCGCGGGACCCGGCCGAGGGGCTGTGGGAGCTGCTGGCAGTGCACACAGCTGCACCTGGTGTGGGGAAAAGGGGGTAAAGGTTGTAAAGTCCCCCCCCCCCCCCACGGCTCCCTCATGGCATCGAGCAGCCAATAAAGGGCCCGTCTCCCCATCCGCCCCGGCACAGCCTGTTTGTTATTTCTAACACGGGGGGCAGGGGCTGGCGCCCCAGAGCCGTGTCCTGTCCCGTGGTTTCCTTCCTGGCTGTCGCTGCCCCTTTTCTGTAGCCCTAAACGCCGCCCCTCCCCAGAGGCAGACGCACCCCGAGGCCGGAGGAGAACCCCCCGCCCGACTGCACCATGCGTCCCCCTGTCCTGCCTCCGGCCCTCGTCCTCCTGCTGTGAGCCCCCACAGAGCTGTGCAAACAGACCCGAGGGAGGCGCCGGGTTCCAGTGTGGACACGAGCTGGAGGCAGAGCGGTGCACGGGAACGGCGCGGCCCTGCTCAGCGGGGCACACGCGGCCGCCAGCTGGTGAGTGTCTGTGTCCTGCCACGTGCACATTGACCCCAAACCCGGCGAATTCCCAGGGGGGAGCGAGGGACGTGTGCGCCGGGCGTGAACAGAGCCGGCCGGAACTGCCCTGCCCGCAGAAAGGGGCGCGAAGCCCCCGACGGCCCCGTCCTGCCTCCGAAGGGCGAAGAGACCCTGGAACCGGCCCTAGCGTGTGAATCAGCCACCCCAGAGCCCAGCCGGGCCAGCCCGGCACAGCCAGAGCCAGAGACACGTCCGACCAGCACCAGCTGGTGCGTGACAAGGATCCCGGCCCCGAGGCAGCAGGACGCGGCCAGGCCCAGGGACGGACCCGGGCCCAGCGGCGAGTGTCGCAGACGGGGGGAGACGCGGCCCCGGCGGGTCTCGCGCTGCAATCGGCGTCTTGGAGCGTCGGCTCCGCGAGCGGCACCGGCCCGGCTCCCTCCCGCCTCCCGCCCAGCCGGGGTCACCGCGCGCCCGGCACCAGCAACGCAGCCACGGGCTGGTCCTGGTATCACAGCAACTGGCAGAACTTCTCGGGTGTGACTGTGTGTGTGTGTGTGTGTGTGTGTGTGTGTGACGGTTTGTGCTATTCTCACATGCACAACACACACGGTGTGGCCTGGTCCTGCTCGTCTTTGCTAAGTGTGACCCTGGCAGCGTCGCCCCTGGGGGCTGAGGAACGTAAGGAGCAAACCTGGCCATGGGGCCGGGCCTGGCTTGGGCGTCCTGCAGCCAATGGGGCAGCAGGGGGGGCTCTCCCCGATGCAGTCACTAAGGATCCCACCTCGTGTTTCCCCCCCCCCCCGAAACAGGGCGTGACCCCAGGGTGCCGGCACATTCCCAGCGCCGGGGAGCCCGTTCAGACGCCCTCAAAATCACCCCCTGCAGCTTCAGCTGCGTTCGCGCTGCCCCGTCACTTCCTGTCCCAAATGTCTGTTCAGCTGGTACCCACCCACCGCGCCCCCAGAGGTGGCTGCATCTCAGCGCCGGGCGCGGGGGCCCCTCTCCTGGGTAGGACCCACCAGACTCTGAGGTTTGCAGGCTCCCAGGTGACAAGAGAAGCCGGTTCCATCGTGGGTCTCCCCTGCAACCTGCAGGGGCCAAGGCTGAGCTGGACGTGGCTCCCGCGCTACCCGGGCTGCGCTGGTGTTAGCGGTGGGATAACGACCATCTACACAGCGACGGCTGCCGGGGCCGGGCATGTCTCGCTGCAGCGATTCCAGACGCGGCTGCTGCTCCGCATGGGGCCGAGAACCTCCGTCCTCGAACTGCGACCTGCCCACGTGAGCGACTCGGGCGTCTTCTCCTGTGCCAGCCCCAGCCAGGCCGGACCCAACATCCCGGTGACCATCACACCCGGTAACAGCCCTGACGGGGGCTCTGGGCCGGGATGCCTGGGTTCTCTGGGAGGGGAGTGGGGTCTAGTGGCTAGAGCTGGGGTGCTGGCCTGGGACCCAGGACACCTGGGTTCTCTCTCCTGTGTGTGGGGGGGGAAGGGGCTGTTGCACAAGAGACGTGTCTTGTCATGTGGTTTCCTTCCTGGCTGCAGCTTCCCCTTTTCTGTAGCCTCCAAATGACACCGCTCCCCAGAGGTAGACGCATCCTGAGATTGGAGGGGGCCCCCCCCAGCTGCACCATGCACCCCCCCCTCCTGCCCCTGGCCCTTGCCCTCTTGGCAGCGTCACCCCAGGGGGCTCAGGAAGGTAAGGAGCAAACCTGGCCGTGGGGCCGGGCCTGGGCTGGGCGGCCTGCAGACAATGGGGCAGGAGGGGGGGGGGCTTTCCCCAGTGCAGTCACTAAGGATCCCACCTTGTACACCCTCTCCCCCCTGAAACAGGGCGTGACCCCCAGGGTGCTGGCAAATTGCCAGTCCAGGGAGCCCGTTCGGTCGCCCACAAAATCACCCCCTGCGGCTTCAGCTGCGTTCGCACTGCCCTGTCACTTCCTGTCCCAAACATCTGTTCTGCTGGTACCCAGCTGCCGCGCCCCAGAGGTGGCTGCATCTCAGGACAGGTGAGGGATTCCTGTATAACCAGCCACCCCAGAGGTGGCCGCATCTCAGCGCCAGGCGCGGGGGCCCCTCTCTGGGCAGGACCCACCAGACTCTGGGGTTTGCAGGCTCCCAGGTGATGACTGAAGCCGGTTCCCTCGTGCTTCTCATCTGCCCCCTGCCGGGGTCGAGGTTGATCTGGACGTGGCTCCCGCGCTACCCGCGCTGCGCTGGTGTCAGCGGTGGGATAACGACCATCTACATGGAGCTGGCCACCAGGGCCGGGCAGGTCTCGCTGGATCGATTCCAGACGCGGCTGCGGCTCCTCACGCCACCGAGAACCCGACCCTCCGTCCTGGAACTGCGACCTGCCCACGTGAGCGACTCGGGCGTCTTCTCCTGTGACAACCGCACCCAGGCCGGGCCCAACATCTCGGTGACCATCACATCCAGTAAGAGCCCGGACAGGGGGGGGCTGTGTGCCGAGACACCTGGGTTCTCTGGGCGGGGAGTGGGGTCTAGTGGTTAAGCAGGGGGGAGGGGGAGGGCTGGGAGCCAGGACTCCTGGGTTCTCTCCCAGCCCTGGGAGCAGAGTGCGAAACACCCGTCAGGAGGGTGCCATGTAAACGGATCCAAATCTCGCTCTTGGTGTCGTCACAGGCTGTCAGACTGGGGCGTCCATCCACGCGAACCCTGATGAACCGCTGTGGGTGGGAGCGTCCGTGTCCCTCTCCTGCCTCCCCTGTGGGGCGCAGGGACCCACGGCGTCCACAGAAGGGGGGGCCACCTGGCTGCTCAATGGGGAACCACCCCCGGACACCGCAGCCCTTCGGTTCCTGAGGGACAAGGTGACGATCGAGAATTTCTCCAGCCGGTTCGAGGGTTTGTGGAGCTGCCGCCTGCCTGGGGCTTCCCCCCGGATCGGGAGCTACTGCCTGGAGCGCGAGCCGGGGGTGCCGGGGACCCAGGAGAGCCCCTCGCCCGGGACCCAGGAGAGCCCCTCGCCCAGCCCCCATGGCCCCATCGCTCCAGGTATGTATTCAGCCCCACGGCCCTGTCTCTCTACTGCAGCCACCTCTGGGGTGGGGCAGCATGGTACCAGCCGCACAGAACGGCGGTGAGGGATCCCCGTATAACCAGCCGCCCCGCCCCAGAGGTGGCCGCATCTCCGTGCCGGGAGCGTGTCTGGTGTCAGCTCCTCTCTCTGCTCACAGGCTCCCGGCCCGGGCTGAAGGTGCTGGCCGGGCGCTGCGCCCTCACCTTCCTCTTCCTCAGCGCCAGCATCGGGGCCGTCTGCTACGTGCACCGAAAGCCCCTGGGCCCGCAGGTACCAGCTTCTGTTTTGCTAGCCGCTCCCCCCTCGTTTGGCCCCCCCACTCCTCAAGGTGGGGCCCCCCCAGGCCAGCAGACAGCCAGGGGAGAGCCCCTCCCCCGCTGCTCCTGCCCCGCTGCCTGCAGCCCAGCCCCCCCCAGCCCGCCTTGCTCTGCCGTGGGTCTCACATGACGCCTCTTTTCCTCCCCCCATTTCTTGTCTTTCAGGCCCCAGCAGGAGTCAGGCCGGCCCCTGCCCAGAAGCTGCCTCCGCCCTGACCTGGGGTCCCTCTTTTCCCTCCGCTGGAGCAGCAGGAAATTCCCCACCCAGCCCCCCTCTGCTTTTCACCTCCCTAGTGTTACATAATGTAGGACTTACAATATTGTTCCCCACAGGCAGGATGACAGAACCACCAGTTGCCACGAGCAGGGTCCCCGCTGGTCCCGGTCCCCACCCCTGGGGACGGTGCAGCTGATTGGTACAACCCGGATCCACTGTGTTTACAGTTTGGTTTGTTTGCAATACATAATGTAGGCCCTACATTATTTTTCTCAGGAGGCAGAATAGGAGAGGGACCAGTTCCCGTGGACCGTGTCCCCACTAGAGCCCCCCCACATTCTGCTGTGGGGTGACACAATCAATCCAAAACTAGCCCCTTGGGTTTATGCTTTGATTTGTTTACAATACAAAATGTAGGACCTACAATATTTTACTCGGGGGGGGGGGGGGGAATGGTTAGTAATGGAAAAGCCCCAACCTGCTGCCATTTGGAGAAGCAGAACATATCATTCGGGACTAGTACCCCTTGTGTTTACAGTTCGGTTTCTTTAGCCTGCACCGTGTAGGACCTACAATATTATTCTCAGAAGGGAGGGCTACAGGATCGTAAGGGTGCGCAAGAATATTGTAACGCGGATTCAGCTTAGCATGAGACGGCAAGACCCTAAAACTCGTAACAGGCTCATAAGTACTAACGGGCCCTTTCTGGGCCAGGCTTGGAAATACCCTTTAAGGGTTAAGAGGAACGACCTCCCCGGGGCTGGAGGGCCCGGCTGGTTTCAGCGGCAGACGTCTGACCACAAGGTGCGCCTCGGCGGCCGACTTCTGCTAAACACCGCCCCACGCAGCCAGGTCTAGACCAGCTGTGGGGCAGCTTCTGCTACCCGCGCTAAGCACATACAGCGGTTCCAGGGCGGCTTCTGCTCTGGGGTATGCGCGGCAGCTCGTTGGGATGGTCCTTCGCCAGCTCCCAGCACATTCACCGTCACCGAGTGTTAAGGCCCAGTCGCTCAGGGGATCGGATACGCGTCCTGCACTGCTGGGTGAAGCGTGTTGAGAGGAAACGAGCGTGTATCCGAGCCCCGGGAGCTCCCCTGCCTGAGACTCTCCGGGATCCGCTGAGGCGCTAGCGGACGCCTCGGGTGGGCCGGTTCCCTGGTTGCAACTCGCTTCATCGGACGACGTCTGGGTCTCCTCGCCCGCGTGCTGGGAAGCGCTTTCCTCCCGGCGTGAAAGGTTTGGGGTGTGGGCAGAGCCGCAATCCCTTCAGAGCCAGCCCCGACTCCTGGCACGGCTGGGCAGACGGGCCCCGGGCGGGCCGTGTCGCTGGCACTGTCTGGGCGTTCTTTGGCGCTTTTGCAAATACCGGCGAGCCCCCAGGCAAGCCGGGGGTCAGTGTGCTAGTGGCACCTACCACAGCTCGGGCAGTGGTGGCTCAGCGTCGCTGCAAATCCCTATAACTTCTACACTCCAATAAACTGCTCGTGGGAATATCTCCTTGTTCGACCGTTCCTCTCTATCCCTGAGGTCTAAAAAGAAGAACCCTCCGCCGCGGCGGAACACAAGGCTCCTCACCGCACTGCCATCCTGTGCCGCTGCTTGGACCCGCAAGAAAAAACTGGTCTGCTTACTGTCTATTTTGTTTATGATACATCACCGCAAACAATATTGTAGGTCCTACATGAAGTGGAAGAGAGGGTGACCCATTCTGCACCGTGAACACCCCCCATCTTAATTCGATTAGAGAAAAGCAGGGGGAAGTACTGTATTCACAGTCTGTTCCCTGTTTTGTTTACACTTCAGTCTGTTTACAACACATAATGTAGGACCTACATTATTGTTCTTGGCTTGTGCCTTATTCCCAGCAGCAAGGGCTTCAACTGGAATATGCTCCCTCCCCCCCCCTTTGTGTTGATTAAAGTAACTGCCACAGATTTAATTCCTGACCATCACCCCCTTTATTTACACCTTGCTTTGTTTACGATACATAATGTAGGACCTACCCCATGATTCTCAGGGGCAGGGAGGGGTGGGAGGATTGGGGGGGGGTTCCCCTTTCCCTGTCGGTTGCCATTGGAAGCAGAGGAAACATTCATAGAGGGATGAGCCCCACGTAGGCTTGTTTACAACATATAATGTAGGACCTACACTATTGTCAATGCCTTTGCTCCCTCACGGCCACAAACGGAGTATTAAGTGTGGGGGAGTGACGGGTCTCACTGATCCCTCACGGCCTGAGGCTGGAAGTCTCTGGGGGGGGCTGATGGCACCCCCCTGCCGGCACTCGCTAGCCCGGTCTACCGGGGCCAGGGGCCAGCTGGGCATAGAGAGTGGGGGGCTCGGTTTCCCCGCTGCCCGCGGCCCCCCCGGGCTCCTGGAAGCGCAGGGTGGAGTATTGGATCCCGTCGGGGCCCTATGGACAGAGCAGGCGTTAGTGGCGCTGGAGGGCCTGGGGGCCAGCGACCCCCCCAGCCAGCCGAAGGCAGAGCCCCCCAGCCAGCATGTGGGGCACAGCGCCCCCTGCAGAACAGCACCCTCCTGCCCCTCCAGCACAGTGCCCCCCCAGCACAACGCCCCCTACTGCCCCCCAGCACAGCGCCCCCCCAGCACAACGCCCCCTGCCCCCCCAGCACAGCACCTCTGCACTTACCTCGCCCGCGGGCTGGGGGTCGGGGACCGGGGGGCTCCGCTCGGCTCCTGCCGGCTCTGGGGGGCCGGGCCGCGCTGCTGGGAGAGGAGAGAGGCGAGGGCGGGTTACAGGCACCGATGTTTGGGCCGGATGGGAGCCAGCACCCCCCAGAGGGGATGGGGACCCCCCAGCCCCACACCCCAGCCCCACAACTCACCGACTCGCTCCTGCTCGCCTTTGGCCGTTGGCACCAGGTGGGTCTCGCTGGGGAGGGACGGGGACAAGGAGAGAATTTCCAGAGGGCAGAGACATGGGGGGGGGTCAGCCCCATAGGGAATAACCCCCCCATGGCGGCCAGCCTGTATCACCCCCTGTAGAATAGACCCAGTGATCCTATAGCCTAGCCCCCCTATATCCTCAACGACCCTATAGACCATCTCCCCCGTATCCTCTCTGGGAGCTGCCCCTATGGAATAACTCCTGTGTCCCCCACCATGCATCTGTCCCCCATAGACTAGCACATCCCGGCCTATAGCCCCTCCCTAGAGATGAGCCCTATAGCCCGACTGCCCCAGAGCATCCCCCTGCCCCCTAGACGCTCATCCCCTGCTCTGGGCCTTTCCCCTCCAGAACATCACCCGTTCCACACCTGCCCCATAGAACTAGTTCACCCTATAGCCTCGTGAGCCCCTGTGGAATTACACCCCCCCCATCTTGTTCGCACCCCCGTCAGAGAATCTCCCCCATAGCTACCCCCCCCCTTCTACCACCACCCCCCATAGATTGACTCTGCCCACACCCCCTGTCCTTGGGATTGTACAAACCCTCCCCCAACCACCCCCCACCCCACTGCCGCCCCCTACCTGACGTTCCTGGAGCACCGCCGCCGCCAGCAGACGAAGGCAAGGGTGCCCGTCAGGATCAGGACCAGAGCGACACCCACACAGCCCCAGAGCACAGGCAGGAGGGGGTCGGTCCTGGGGTCCGGGGTGCCTGAATCAGGCGACAGAATTGGGGCTGGGATCACTCACCGGATACGGAGATGCGGCCACCTCTGGGGTGGGGCGGCTGGGTAACAGCCGTGGGGAACGCCTTCACACTGCGCCAGCGCCCGTTAATCCCATGTTTAGCCCACTGTTGGCTGATTGCCTTTAACCCCAGGGGTGCTGGTGTCAGGGGGAAATATGGCGGGTGGGGGCTGGGCTGGGGGGAGCGACACACCTGACTGGGTGGGGCTGGGCGAGGGGCGCTCCAGGCAGTAGCTCCCGTTCCGGGGAAGATCCCCAGGCAGGCGGCAGCTCCACCAACCCTCGAACCGGCTGGAGAAATTCTCGATCGTCACCTTGTCCCTCAGGACCCGAAGGACTGTGGTGTACGGGGGTGGTTCCCCATTGAACAGCCAGGTGGCCCCCCGTGCTGGGGACGCCGTGGGTCCCTGCGCCCCACAGGGGAGGCAGGAGAGGGACACAGATGCTCCCACCCGCGGTGGCTTGTCGGAGGTCACGTGGATGGACACCCCGCTCTGGCAGCCTGCGACGACACCGAGGGAGAGAGATTTGGATCTGTTTATCCAGCCCCGCCCCCCCGCGCTAACCATTAGACCCCAACCCACTTCTAGCAAACCCAGGAGTCCTGGCTGCCAGCCACCCCTGCTCTAACCACTAGACCTCCCCCACTTCCAGAGAACCCAGAAATCCTGGCTGCCAGACCCCCCAGCACTCTCCTGCTCTAACAATTAGACCCCACTCCCCTCCCAGAGAACCCAGGCATCCTGGCCTGAAGTCCCCCCATCCGGGCTGTTACCGGGCTTGATGGTCACCGAGACGTTGGGCCCCGCCTGGCTGGGGCTGGCACAGGAGAAGACGCCCGAGTCGCTCACGTTGGCGGGTCGCAGTTCCAGGACAGAGGTTCCTTGATCCTTGCGGAGCCGCAGCCGCGTCTGGAATCGCTGCAGCGGGATGTGTTCGGCCCCGGCGGCCGTCGCTGTGTAGATGGTCGTTATCCCACCGCTGACACCAGCGCAGCGCGGGTAGCGCGGAAGCCACGTCCAGCTCAGCGCCGGCCCCGGCAGGTTGCAGGAGAGATTCACAGGGGAACCAGCTTCTGTTGTCACCAGGTAGCCTGCAAATCCCAGAGTCTGGTGGGGCCTGCCCAGGAGAGGAGCCCCCACGCCCGGCACTGAGATGCAGCCACCTCTGGGGCGCGGGGGGGTGGTCACCAGCTGAACAGATGTTTGGGACAGGAAGTGACGGGGCAGCGCGAATGCAGCTGAAGTCACCGGGGGAGATTTTTGAAGGCATCCGAACCAGCTCCTCAAATTTGCTGGCACCCTTGGGGTCACGCCCTGTTTCAGGGTGGGGGGAGACACGAGGTGGGATCCTTAGTTACTGCACTGGGGAGAGTATCCCTGCCCTGCCCCGCTGCCCCATTGGTTGCAGGCCGCCCAGGCCCGGCCCCATGGCCAGGTTTGCTCCTTACCTTCCTTAGACCCCAGGGACGACGCTGCCAGGACAGCGAGGGCCAGAGGCAGGAGGGGGGGGCGCATGGTGCAGCTGGTGGGGGCCCCTCCAGCCTCAGGGTGCATCTGCCTCTGGGGAGGGCGTTGTTTGGAGGCTACAGAAAAGGGGAAGCTACAGCCTGGAAGGAAACAACGTGACAGGACACGGCTATTGGGCAACAGCCGCTGACCCCCTCCACACACAGGGGAGAGACCCAAGGGGTCCTGACTTCCAGACACACAAACACCCCCACCCTCCGCTCTCTGCGGCCACTTCTGGGGTGGGGCGGCTGGTTATACAGGGATCCCTCGCCCAGCGCTGAGATGCGGCCACCTCTGGGTCTTTGCAGTGGGGACGGAGCCCAGCTGGACTCATGAAGTTGGGGCGGGGGGTCCACCAAAGGCTTCGTAGAGGCCGACAGGCCCCGGGGGGGAGGGGGAGGGATACAGGCTCTTTATACAGGGATCCCTTGCCTGGTGCTGAGATGCAGCCACCTCTGGGGTGGGGGCGGCTGTTGACAGAGGGACAGCCCTCTCCCTTCCCCCCGGAGCTGGGACAAGGCCTGAGCCTCCTGCCCCATTTGCTGCCGGCCTCCAAGTCCCGCCCCTATGAGAGGCCCGCCCCACGGCTGGGTTTGCACCGTCCCGCCCTGAGCACCCGTGGCCATCGCAGCCAGGAGGGCCAGAGACCAGAGCTGGGGGGCCATGGTGGCGCTGGGGGGATGGGGCGAGGGGCGTCTGGGTGCAGCTGCCTCTGGGGAGGGGCGCGGCTGCGGGAGGCTAATGGACGAGGAAGGCGGCTGCCGAGAAATCAGGGAACCCGCGGCGCGGGGTGTGTCAGCGGGGGGGGGGGTTCACCCCAGGGTGGCCCTGGGGGTCTGTGCTGGAGGGGTGGGGCTCTGTTCACAACCCCCCACGGACACAACACACCTGGGACACACACACACACAGAGGCAGCAGACACACACACACACACAGAGCCAGCAGGGACACACACACACACACACACAGTCAGCAGGGACACACACACACAGAGTCAGCAGGGACACACACACACACACACACACACAGTCAGCAGTGACACACACACACAGAGCCAGCAGGGACACACACACACACACACACACACACAGAGCCAGCAGGGATACACACACACACACACAGTCAGCAGGGACACATACACACACACACACACCGGTGGCTCTGCAGGGACGGCCCCATTTCCCGGCTGGCTCCGGGGGGTGTCCCCGTGTCTGGGGGGGGCGGGTGGGGGATTCCCGTGTCCCGGGGGGGTGGCCCCGTGTCTGGGGGGGGGCTTTTTTTTCCTGCCGTGACGTCACTGGAGATTCCCCGCGGGGGGAACTTTCCGCGGCGGGGCTGTACGTCACGGGGGGCGGGGCTACCGATAGCCTCGCTCCGCCCCCCCGGGACTCCTCCGGCCCCGCCCCGGTGTGGGGGCTGGGAGGGTGACAGCTGGGCCGGCGCGGGGCGTGGAGACAGACGGACGCGGCCGGGAAGCGGCACCAGACAGACGGACGGGCTGGATCGGGCGGTGAGCGACCCCCGGGCCGGGCCGGGTGCTATGTGGGGCAGGAGGCTAGGGAGGGGGCTGTATGGGGGGATGGGTGTTATGTGGGGCTGGAGCGCTGGTTGTTAGTGGGAAGGATGGGGGGTCATGGGGGGCTGGTGGGGGGGAGGAGGATGGGGGTTATGTGGGGCTGGCGGGGGGGAGGATGAGGAGATATGGGGGGTTATGTGGGGCTGGCGGGCGGGAGGGGAGGGGGATGCGGGGTTATGTGGGGCTGGCGCGGGGTGAAGGATGAAGGGTCATGAGGGTTTATGTGGGGCTGGGGAGGGGGAGGATGGGGGGTTATGTGGGGCTGGCGGGGGGAGGGGAGGGGAGAAGAAGGGGGGTTATGTGGGGCTGGCGCGGAGAGGAGGATGAGGGGTTATGGGGGGTTATGTGGGGCTGGCGGGTGGGGGAAGATGGGGGGGTCATGTGGGGCTGGGGAGGGGGAGGATGGGGGGTTATGGGGGATCGGGAAGGGCCCAGCCCCTCCCTTGGGGGGGCGGGGGGGGTGTCCGGGCCGCTCTCCCCGGGGATCCCCCGGGGCTGTCCGGGAACCTCGGGCCTGGGAAGTCCCGGGCGGCCCGTGATCGATCCGAGCCGGGCGGGGATTTATGAATGGGCTGGATTAGAAGCGTCCAGGCCCCGAGCCACCTCCCAGCCAATCAGAGCGCGGAGGCGGGACTGTGCCATCGCCACTCAGCCAATCAAGTGACGTGTACGAGGCCCTTGCATCTGAGCCAATCAGAGCCTGGGGAACGGAAAAACCTACTGCTTCTAGCCAGTGGGGGCTGAGGGAATGGCATAGACCCCTCCCATCCTGCCTCTCAGCCAATCAGGGAAAGTGATCCCCCCTCAGCCAATCAGCACTCAGGGAGTGGGCTAGATCCCTGCCTCCCAGCCAATCAGCTCTGAACAGGGGCGGGCAGGAGACCCAGCTCCCAGCCAATCAGCCACATATAACCCCTCCCCCTTTGTCCCCCGCAGGCATCCCCCGGTGAGATGAGTTTAATAATCGTCAGCCCCTGGGGCAGCACCAAGCCCATCCTGGCCCCCAGCCCCCCCCCGCAGGGGGAGGGGGAGGGGTACCCAGGGGGTCACCCCTTGGGGGGGCCCAGCCCCCACGAGGGGGCAGCCCTGTGCGACTGGGACCCGTTGCAGCCCGCGGAGGATGGGCACGGACCGGACTGTGGGTACCACCGCTGCACGGAGTGCGAGCCCGGCACTGGCAGGTAGGGGGCGCCGGGGAGCCGGGCTGATGGGGGGCAGTGGAGGGGCCACAGCTGACACCCCCCCGCTCACCTTCTCTCTCCTGGGCTTCGCAGGGCCGGGGGGCCGGGCTGTCCTCAGTGCTTCGGAGACCAGGGCAAGCGGCGCCTCAACGACCTGGATGGGGTACGTGGATTTGGGGGGGACGGGGTGAGTCCAAAGTCATCCCCCCAGCCGGGCTCAGAGGTGGGGGGCACGGGGCCTCCCATCTGGCCCCAGGGCGGGGGACCGGCTGGGTCCGGGGGGTAAGGGAGAGGGCATGGGGCCTTTCCCCTTTAGGGGGCGCCCTTTCCCCGCTGTGGGGCTTTCCCGCGCCGGCAAGTCCAGGGGTGGGCAGAAGGACATGGGGGGGGGGCTAGCAGTAGGGCAAAAAGGTAGCTCCCCCCTTGACATCAAAGCCCCATCCTCACGGGAGGTGGAGGGAGACGTGGGGACTAGTATTCTGGGGGGGTGCGGCGCTGCAGGGCGGGGGGGATCCCAGCAGGGGGCGCTCTCACCTGGCACTCGGGCCCCGAACCCCCTGCGGGGGCCCGCCTTGCTCAGCTCCGGTGCCTGGCTCCCCACAGGTGCAGCGTGGGAAGGCGGAGGACCCCGAGGCCCTGGGGCCCCCCTCCCAGCAGCGCCTCCTGCTGGAGGCGGCGCGGGGGGCGCGGGAGGCCCGGGGCCGGCTGGACCAGGTGGAGGCCCAGCAGCAGACCCTGCAGAACATCGTGGCCGTGCTGAGCCGGGAGCTGGGCCGGCGCGAGCTGGGCGTGGGCTCGGCCGACGTGCTGGGGGAAGCCATGGCCCGCATCCTGTACCTGGAGGAGAAGGTCAGTGCCTGCCCCCCCAGCTCACTGTTGACCTCTCCCCTCCGGCCCCCCCCGATCCTGGTTGACCCAAGACCCCCTAAACCTTGACCCACCATTGACTCGTGCCCCCTTTGCCCCATGACCGTAGCCCCCTTGTCCTGTCACTTCCCTTCTGATCTGTGGCACCGGGCCGGCGAGGGGCACGGCCCCCCTGCCCTCACCCCAGACCTCAGCACCCGGCCCATTCTCCCTCT
This sequence comes from Emydura macquarii macquarii, assembly GCF_026122565.2. Lineage (NCBI taxonomy): Eukaryota > Metazoa > Chordata > Testudines > Chelidae > Emydura > Emydura macquarii. Next base: position 138,744 of record NW_027131482.1, read on the forward strand.
GCTCCGCACCAGGTGGCCCAGCAGGACTCACTCCTGGCCCTCAAGGACGTGATGATCAGTAGCCTGGGGGCCCGGATCCAGGCCCTGGAGCAGACCTCGTACGACGGCCGCTTCCTCTGGCGGGTCCCGGACGTGGGGCGCAGAATGCAGCAAGCCCTGAGCGGACAGACGCCTGCCATCCACTCCCCCTGTGAGTGCCGTGCGAAATCCCCCCACTACCACCACATGCCCATGGCAGAGAGTTCCGCAGCCTAACACCCCGTGGGGGTCTGGGCCAGGCAGCAAATCCCTCGCAATGCACCTCACCAGACAGCCAACCCCCATCCCTGGAATATCCTCAGCATGATTGCTTGCAGTGGGGAGTTCCAGAGGTTAACAGAGGGCAGAATAGAGCATAAATCCCCCATAATGCACCTCACTGGGCATTACCACACACCCCCCAGAACACTTTGGGCCTGGTGAAGTCTAGTGGCAGGTAGTCCTTCAGGTTAAGACTGTTCCAAGTCATTAGCTCTGCAGCAGGGAACCAGGCACCAGTGGTGGGAAGTAATAAATCACCCATGATGCACCAGTCTGCCTGGAATAGCTCTAGGCACACCATCATCCTGGGGCCTGGAGTCCTGCAGGTTAACAGCATTCCCAGCTCAACGCACGTAGTGGAGCGTGGGGGAGGGAAGGAGAAATTCCCGCACAACGCACCTCACCAGGCTGTCATCCCCAGTTCAGTACTTTGGCGTGGTAATATCATGGGGCGGGGAGTTCCCAAGGCACACGTTTGTAGGTGGGAGAGGCAGGTAGCAGCCATTTCTCTCTCTCTCTCTCTCCATCAGCCTTTTACACCAGCCGCTACGGCTACAGACTCTGCCTCAAGCTTTACTTCAACGGGGACGGCACCGGGGCCGGGACCCACATCTCCCTCTTCCTGGTGGTGATGAGGGGGGAATACGATTTCCAACTCAAGTGGCCATTCCGGCACAAGGTGAGAAGGGGACGGGACTCGGGGGCCGCCGGCGCCCAGTTGTCCCCAGGCCGGGGACCGGCTCAACCCGTTTAATCCTTGCGCTCTGCCCCCCAGGTCACCTTCACGCTCCTCGATCAGATCGGTGAGCGTCACGTCTCGGCCTCGTTCCGCCCGCCCGATTCCTCCTCGTCCTTCCAGCGGCCCGTGAGCGAGACCAACGTGGCCAGCGGCCTCCCCGAATTCTTCCCCCTGCGCCAGCTGCAGGCCCCAGAAGCCACCTACATCCACGAGGACACCTTAGCCCTCCAGGCCCTGATAGACATGGGCGCCTAGGCCAGGGCTGGGGCCTCACTCCGGCCTAGAGACATAGCCAGCATCTTGGGCGCCAGTGTTGGCGTCTTTCAAGATGGCCGCCCACACCGCCCCTCCTTCGCTCAAGATGGCCGCCCAACTGCCTCTCTCCTGGCAAGCCTTCACCTAAGATGGCCACCTTCCAAGCCTTTGCCCAAGATGGCCACCCACCCCACCTCTCCTTTGCCCAAGATGGCTGCCCACCCCACCTTTACCCTGGCAAGCCTTCACTCAAGATGGCCACCCACACCCTTCCTCCTTCACCCAAGATGGCTGCCCACACTATCTCTCCCCCCGGCAAGCTTTCATCCAAGATGGCTGCCTGCCAAGCCTTCACTCAAGATGGCCGCCCCCACCCTGCTTCCCCCAAGATGTTGGCCATGAAAAATGGCACCTTCCCGCTCACCGGCGGGGAGGAGGTTTTCAAGAGAGGAAGACGACCTGGACGCCTCTCCCAAGATGGCCACTGTCTCAGGCTGAGTCCACAAGGGCAGCCCTGGACAACGGGGTGGGAGCCTGCCTGGCAGCCATCTTGGAGAGACCAAGGCAGAGGGAGACCCTTCAGTCTCTTCCAAGATGGCTTCCACAAAGTGACTCCTCCCACCCCCGACTCAAAGATGGCCACCATCGGGGGTCTCCCCCTCACGCCACGGCCTCTTCCAAGATGGCCGACCACAAAGGCCAGAGGGGGATTGTGGTGGTAGCCATCTTGGAAGCCATTTTGACACCGCTGCTGGAGACTCTCTGTCCCATGGCCACCATCTGGCAGTCCCCCTGACCCACAGAGGGTCAACGGGGAGAGGGAGGGGGAGACCCTACCACAAAGCCCCAGCCGGGGGTCGTTTGTTGACCGGCTCTTATTTTTGTAGGGCCTACAAAAAGTCCCAATGACCCTGACACGCCCAGCAGCTTGGGGCTTGGTGGGAGGCCCGTTATCCTGTGGGGACAGGGCATGAAAGGGCCAGAGAAGGGGAGTTTGGGCCGAAATCGGCCACACATGACTGGAATATTTAAGAACAGGAACATTTTTTTAACGCCATTAAAATCTATTTATTGGGTGCCGTGGAACCGATTTATCACTCGCCGCGGCTGCCATTGCGGGGGCGGGGGCACAGAGAATTTAAAGGGCAGTCTGAAGTTTTCCCTCTAGGGGGTGCTGACCGCAGGGCGGAGGGACTGGCTGGCTCGGGGGGGCCCCCCCCAATTGAGAAATGACTCAGAAGGGGCCATATTGGTTCAGTTCTTTATTGTGTCAACAAGGCTCTGAGAGGCAGTGAGAAGCTAAAGAAACATCCCCTCCCTGGGTCAAGACCCGGGCTCCAGCCTGGGGGAGAGGGGGGGCTCCTGCCCCACATCACAGGGGGCTTCTAGGAGCCCCCCACAACTACTCTAACACACACACACACACACAGCACCCCCAACGTGGGGGGGCATCACCCTCATGTAGCTAAAGGCCTGGGATCCCCATGGGCCCATCTATCCCACCGCTCCCACCATGCACCAGCTCAACGGGCCCGAAATGGCTACAGCTTAACAGGAGGAGGGGGTCGTGCTATCAGGGTGTGGCAATGGGGAGCGGATTGTGTTTGGGGGGGAGGACAGGGTTACCCCCAAAACACCAGCACCATAGATTAGTGGATGAGTGACATGGGGGCAGCAGTAGGGCTGGAGGCCTAACCACAGTGAAAGGTCCCCCCTAATTCAGGAACCTCAGGGGTCCCTGGTGCAGTGGTGTTAATTTTGGGGTCCCCCATAGCATAGGAGACTAGGGTCCCCCGGACCCCACCAGCATGGCCTGATAAATCAGGGTCCCCGCCCCCTCTCCTAGCAGGACATAGCTGGGCTCCTCCCTGAAAAGGACCAGAGTGCCCCAACAATTTGGGGGGCCCCATCCAATGGGACTTGCATGCCCTCCCGCTAAGGGGACACCCAGCCCCCACTCTCTCCTGCTCCCACGAAGGCAGGACCCCCTTATTCTCAGGGGATGCGACAGCCGACGTGGGACAGTCCAAATATCTCCCCTGCCCCTCAGCTGGGTTGAGATGGGGGGCAGTCGGGGGACCCCTTTCCAGCGGGGGGCAACGGGATAGGTGAGATGGAGGGAAAGGGCGATTGTCAGGGGCAGTGAGTTGATGGGGCCCCTTGAGGTTTGGGGGTGCAGGGCGGGGAAGCCGTGGGGCACGCAGGGCGGAGGGGGGGCTGCCCCACGGCGCCGGGGGGCTGGAGGCACTAGCGGTCGAGTTTCTTGTTGATGAGGAGGGAGCAGGAGCTGAGGCCACCCCCCAGCTTGGCCACCTCGCTGCAGGCCGCCGGGATCAGGGCGAGGTCGGGCAGCTTCTGGAAAGGCTGCGGGGAGACAGATGGACGCAGGGACAGACAGACGGGTCAGCGCGGGAGGGGGAGGGCGCAAGGCATTGTGGGTAAGGAGGAGCCATTTCTATCCCTCCCCCCCCCGCCACTCTGTTTTGCATCGACAGCGGTGCCCCCAAAAAGCCACATCACCCTCCCTGCTCCTAGCCCCGCCCCTATGCCCCGCCCCCCTACTCCAAGCTCCACCCCGATTCCATGACCTGCCCCAAGCTCCGCCCCCAAATCACCATGCCCTGTCCCTGCCCCCAGTCACCTCAAGTTTTGAACCCACAGCCCTGCCCCACTGGTGCCAGGCCCCACCCAATAAAATCTCTCTCAAAGCTCCACCCCCCTCCCAGCCCACAGCTGCAAACTGCACCCCCCAACCCCACCCAAAACCCTGTCCCGGCTCTCGCTAAAGGCCTAAGCCCTGTCCCCATCTGACCCACAGTCATAAGCCCCGCCTAGGGACCCCAAACCCCGCCCCTTCCAAGCCCCTCTGAGCCTTAAGCCCTGCCCCGGGACCTTCTATGCAACCACGCCTTTAACCCTGCCCCCAGAGGCCCGATAGATCCGCCCCTACCCCACCCCCTCACCTGCTGGCTGTTGGGGAACTCCTCCGGGCTGCGGTGCAGCAGGGCGCTGCCCTTGGGCCCCAGCCGCACGTAGACGCAGTTCCCGGCGGGGTCATCCGGCACCGTCAGCGTGTCGTAGTGGTGATCGGTCAGCTGCTCCATGGTCTGCCGGGGGGGGTAGAGGGGGTAAGAGCAGGGCCTGGTGGCACCCCTCCTCCACGCAGTCCTTGGATCAAAGCCCGGGCCCACCCAGCCTGGTATCCCACCGCTGCCACCACTGCTCAGCCCCCCTGCGCCCACCCAGCCTGGTATCCCACCGCTCCCACCACAGCTCAGCCCCCTTGGGCCCACCCAACCCAGTATCCCACCGCTCCCACCACAGCTCAGCCTCCTTGGGCCCACCCAGCCCAGTATCACACCGCTGCCACCACACCTCAGCCCCCCTGGGTCCACCCAGCCCGGCGTCAGGCCCCGTTACCCTCATGGCTTTCTTGGCAGCCTCGCTGCTCCCGATGGCGACTGTGTCCGGCCCGGCCATGCTACAGAAACTCTTCAGGTGGGAGGCGCCCGACACAGGGATGGTGGACACGGAGAAATCCTGATCCCCGGGGAAGGGTGAGAGAAAAGAAACAGGCTCGGATGCCAGCTCCGCCAGGGCCCCTCCATCCAGACCCACCGCCCCGCCCTGGGAAAAGGGAGGGTCGGGGGCTGGGAGCCCGGACTCCTGGGTTCCCCTCCCGGCTCCTGCCAAACTTCCAGCTCACCCTAAAAGCGTCCGCCACCATCTCCGCCCCTCTGTGATTGGTCCATTTGGAGAGGCCCACGAAGAACTCTCGGCCTGCAAGGAACCGGGAAAGGGCGGGACAAGACCGGTTAACCCTTCACACGCCACGGCCCACTTAGTGCCCGCTGCTCCGCCTCGCTCAGCTGCACCCCAGCTGGGGCTGACCCCTCTGATGCCCCATTCACTCCCCCAACACCACCAGCACCCCTCGGCCCAAAACCCAGCCTCCGGGTCCAGCTGGGAACTGATCAATGCCCTTAGAGTGAAGGCGGGAGGGGCTGGGGGCCATGGGGGATGGGGGTCAGGGGTCCTGCCCTGGGAAAGGAGAGAGGACTAGGGGGTTATGGGACCCTTGCTGGCTCCGGGGTGGCTGGGGGGACTCACCCGTGAAGAGCACATCGCTGCCGTCCAAGGTGGCCCCGTCATCCGTCGCCTCCACCACCCGAATCTTCAGCTCCTCCAGGACCTTCTTGATGCTGCTGATCTGGATCAGGGAGGGGGCCCCCCCAGCCCAACAACAGTGATTACCTCATTTCAGGGGAGCCCCCGATTCCCCGTCCCACTGGCCTGTCTCTTAGCAACCCCAGGAGGCTAACTACCAGGCAGGCTTCAGCGGCCTACACCCAACCTACAGAAGAGATTGTGGGGGGTCTGGAAATGGCTGCCAGCACCCCCTCGCCAGCGCCCCCCAGTTCACATCCTTGCCCTCCCCAGCCAACCCGGCTTCTCTGACCCCATCCAACGGCCCCCAGCCTTGGCTCCTGGCACTGCTACTACGAGGCAGGCTTCAGCGGCCTACACCCAACCTCCAGAAGAGATTGTGGGGAGTCCGGAAATGGCTCCTCTCCGGTGACCCCCCAGTTGACACCCTCGCCAGACCCAATGACGCATGTCCTTTATTGCCCCCAGGGGGCCCAATCACGCTATGTTTTAGGAGCAGCCCTCAAATTCGGGGCAGCTGGGTTAGTGGAGATTGCCTCGCTCGACCGATTCCTGCTGGGAGAGGCCAGGGTTGGATTAGCCGGGAGCTCCCCCCACAGCCAGGATAGAACCCAGGTGTCCTGGCTCCTAGACCCCCTACCCTAGCCCACAATAGCCCACTCCCCTCCCAGACCCAAGGGCAGAACCCAGGCATCCTGGTCACCTCTCCCCGCCGCGCCTGCTCCCAGGGCCGGGCGATCAGCGCCGTGTCACCCTGGATCACAGCGACGTCCTCCACCAGCACCGAGCGTGGCAGCGCCTCGTCGGCCGGCAACTCGATCACCTGCAGGCCCAGCTTCTGCCGCAGGATCCCGGTGTAGACCCCGTACTGCCGGTGCGCCTTGGCCAGGTCGACCGGCTCCGGCTGGCCCTCCCCGTCCCCAGCCGGGCGGGCACCCAGCGAGTCAGGGACGCAGCGCACGATGGCATGGGTGTATTTCCCAAAGGAGGAGTGGCCGGCCATGGTGGAGGGCTGGCAATCACTAGCCTAGGCGCTACCCCACTCAGGCCAATTTCCAGATCGCTTCCGTGCCCCACAAGCACCAATGAGCCGACTGAGATCACCGCCGGCCCCAGATCCGGGGTCAGTCGCTTCCCCCTCTTCCTTGGCACGGAGACGGATTTCTTCCCGCTGCCAAGTCCGGGGCCAGTTCCTCCTTCACCCCACGGCCGGCCTGGCAGCGGCTCCGTCGAACCGATCAATCCAGTCTTCCTTCGACCCAGTCACCGGATCACCAGGCCCCCCAGGAGCAGATCAGCCGATTCTCCCCCCCGGCGCCCGCTCGCCGATCAATTTCCCCTTGGCGCGTCTCCTCCCAACCGCCCATCCATTTCCACGCGGCCGGCAGCCGATCGATCTGTCGGGAGCATCAACGACCCGATCGCCCCTCCAATCCCGGGCTGCGCCGCTCGACCGGCCGATTTCTCCCCGGCTCCCACGTCTCAGATCAACGAGAAACGGCAGCAAGTTGAACCATTTCTTCCTAAACCCCGTGAATTTCTGCCGGGGCCCTGGTGCCACGCCGGCCTATCAACTCCCGTTCAGCACTGATTCGACGTTTCCCCCCAAGGTAAATTCTGCCTCCCCTACTGCAAATCCTCTGCTCAAATCCCCAGCTTTGAGCTCTGGTGGCGGGGAGCCAGGAGTCCTGGGTTCGGTCACAAGTTCTCTGCTCAGGCAACCTTCATCCCAGATCCCTGACCCCGCGGGGACACTCTTCCTCCTCGCTCGCTCCAGAAGGTGTAAAAAATCCCAGTACGTCCCAAATATTTATTGCGTCCACATGCAGAGAGACAGTAAGTCCGCCGGCTGATCTGATTTGGATTTCAAAGCGGCCAGGACCCTTGAAGAGAAAGAGAGAGACAGATGTGGGGTGAGGCTCTGTTTTACAGGCTCCATCCGTCCCCTCAAAAACACCGGGGGCCCCCCAGAACCTGACCACTCAAACGTCAGCCTGAATTCGACCAGGAGTCCCACGCATCTGTTTCTTGAACTCGATACCTGCCCCAGTGAATGTCACCCCAAAGATCCACCCCTGCGAAAGTCAGCCTGAGGTCTGTCCCCCACAAAAAAACCCCCCAAATCTGCTGCCTTAATGTTCACTCCAAATTCTATCCCTCAGCTGGCACCCCCAAATCAGTCCCCCTTAGATTCAGAAATACAGCCAGCCGTGCCCCAAACATCTGCTCTCAGGGGCTCGGAGTTCGGGCCCTCATTAATGGGACCCCCCAAAATACATCCCCCCACAAATGTCCATGATAAAAACCCAAACCTACAAACCAATCCGCCTGCATTCGGTGCACCACAGCCATCTGCCCCCGAGCTCACCCCAAATTCAGGCCCATACTAACAGGAGCCCCCCCAAACTCGGCCCTGTGCCTCAAATCCTTATCTTCCACCAGTGCCCCCCGAATTCTATCCCCCGCCCTGCGCAACCCTTGCCCCCAACACCATTCGCTGGAGAGCTTTGAGCCCAGCTCCGAGATCTCAGTAAATCCTGGGTCCTTTCCCCGGCTCTGGGCAGGGAGTGGGGGCTAGTGGTTAGAGCAGGGGGTGCTGGGAGCCAGGACGCCTGGGTTCTAATGTGGATTGCAATCTGGGGGTGGGGGGGGGCAGGGACTGTCTTTTGGGGCATATCTGTGCAGCGCCCAGAGTGACGGGGAGGGGGCCCTGCTCTCAGGTGAAGGGGGGCCAGTGGGACCGATCTTGCGAGAGGGCCTGGGGGGCACCTGGCAAGGCAGGGGCCCCCCCAATATCTGGGGGGTCTGAGAAGTGATGGAAGCCCCCCCCAGTCTCGGTCGGGGCTCTTAGATGCTACTGTGATACCGGCATCACTCAATCATCATTACCCAGGCCACTAATTCACCCTCACTTACAGCCTGGGAAATCGGAGGGGGGGACCTGTCGCCCACCATCTCCCCAGCTTTCAGGGTGCACCCCAAGGAGCCCCCCGGGACCCGCAGCTGGGGGAGTTGGGGGGGGCTGGGCGGAGGACGGAGCCGGGGCCAGGATTCGCTAAGTGCGAAAAAATGCAACAGCTGCTTCCTTTTAACTGTGTGTGAGGGGGTGGGCGGGGGACACACAGACACACCCTGAGAGAGACACACACACAACCTGAGAGATACACACACACAAACAAACACACACCCCCTGAGAGAGAGAGACAGAAGAGCACACACCCGAGAGACACCGCCCCCCGAGACAGACACACACAAACACACACAATTGTAAGAGACACACACATGCACACAGACACACCCCTGAGAGAGAGAGAGAGACACAGAAACCAACACACACCCCGAGAGACACACAACCTGAAAGATACACACAAACGCACACCCGAGACACATACACAACCTGAGACAATCTTAGACAGACACACCCCACACACACACTGCACAGCTCCACAACCCCGGCGAGAGACCTGCAAGTTGAGACAGCCATACAGACACACCCCAGCGAGCCGCACACAACCCTACCACTCAGAAGACACCCACAAACAGAACCCAGAAGAGAGAGACACACACACACACAACTCCGCTCGCCCCAGGAGATTCACACAGAACCCCACACACGCCCAAGGAACACACCCCATCACAATCACTGCCCCCCAGCCCTCACCCACACACACAGCAGGACCTGTCCCCTCCACCGGGGACACACACACACAATCTGTTTCCACCCAGCTGGAACCTGAAACCCCCTAAACTTCCAGGGCGCGGCCCGGAAAGACAGACGGACACGGACAGACGCTCCTGACCCAGGACCCCCCCGGCAGAGGAAGGGGGGGGGGATAAAGCCCGAGACACCGACCCGCTCCCACATTTTTGCAGCTGGGGAACCAAGGGGCCTTGTGGGGGGAAGGGGGGAGCTCCGGGGAGGGGACTCCCCCCCCCAGATTGTCCGAGCCGAGCTCAAGCCTTGTTATTCCTCCGCCTGGCCGCGCCCCCCCCCGCAGGGACCCCCCCAGGGAGGAGAGGCCAAAGCAACCGGGACGGTCCCACAGGACCAGACACCAGCAACCGGGGCTTCTCCGCTCCTCGGGCTCCGACCCACTCCGGGACCCAGGAGTCCGGGCTCAGCCCCTCCCCCGCTCCGACCCGACCCAGGAGTCCGGGCTCAGCCCCTCCCTTGCTCCGACCTACCCAAGGACCCAGGAGTCCGGGCTCAGCCCCTCCCCCGCTCCGACCCACCCAGGACCCAGGAGTCCGGGCTCAGCCCCTCCCCGCTCCGACCCACCCAGGACCCAGGAGTCCGGGCTCAGCCCCTCCCCGCTCCGACCCACCCAGGACCCAGGAGTCCGGGCTCAGCCCCTCCCCCGCTCCGACCCACCCAGGACCCAGGAGTCCGGGCTCAGCCCCTCACCCGCTCCGACCCGACCCAGGACTCCGGGCTCCCAGCTCCTACTCACCCCATCCTCCTCCGAGAGCCGAGGAGAGAACCCAGGAGTCCGGGGCCCGCACCACACCCTACTCCCCCCCCGGCCACATCCTCCCTATAGCTCATCCCATCCCCCATCACTCCGCCCCCCCGCTCGCTCTTACCTCCCTGCCCAGTGGCCGGGCGCAGTGGGGGGGGGGGCTGGGTTTGGGGGCCCCTCACTCCTCTGCGGGGGGCTCTCCCACCGGGGGGCACCGCCCCCGGCCCACAATCCCCCGCAGCTGTAGTGCCAAGGCAGGGGGGCGGTTTCCTCCCAGCGACCCCCCCGGATCACGGCTGCGCAAAGCGGGGGGGGCCCGGGGCGCGTCAGCCTCGCCCAGCTCGGTCCCAGCGCAGCCCAGGCGCATTGTCTGGCCCGGGGGGCGGGGGCTAGACAGGCCCCGCCCCCAGGGCCTGAAAAGGGGCGCCCGGGGGCGGGGCCTCTCTAGAGCCGGGGGTGCGTGTGACTGGTGCCCAGCTGGGAGGCAGGATCGGGCCCCGCTGGGTCAGGATCTGGACAACTGCCTAGGAGCTGGGGGTCCCTGCCCCAGGGCTTCCCCTGGCCGGCTGCCGCCCACAGGCAGGGGTGGTAGGGGGCCGCCCTTCCCAGTACGGCCCAGTCCCCCGCCCAGCTGGGCAGCAATTGGTCCACTCAGGAATTAGTTATTCCCAGGTGGGTACAGCTGGCCCGGCTCCAGCGTTCCCAGTACAACCCAAATCCTGGCTCCGGCTCTCCCAGTCCTGGGTCTCCGCCCTTGTCTCATCTAGCTGGAAATCTGATCGGGGGGGCCTGTCCCTGGCCCCCCGGCAACAAACTGAAGGTTTCCCCTAGCCAAAATCTTGTGTCCCTCCCACGGGCCCCTCGGGGCCAGAGCCCAGCGCCCAGGGCAGGTGGGAGCTCGTCGGGACACGAGACTGGGGCATTAACACTTGAACCTACTGATGGCGACTGAAGAGGGCGGGGCTTTTAATGAAGGGGTCAGCGCAGTTGGCGGGGGCTGTGGGGCGGTGGGAGAAGCTTGGGAAGGGGTGTGTGTGTGTGTGTGTCTGAGCTTGTTTGCCTCAAGGCCTGCGTTGTGTGTTTGTGCTCATTTGGCTCTCCTGCAGTCTGAATCTCATGTGGAGGGGGTGTGTCTGTGTGTCCCGGCTGGCTGGGATTGTGCATCCGTCCATCTGTCTGTCTGAGGCTTGTTTTGTCTCCCTCTCGCAGGCGCCACCTGTGTTGGGGCTGCCGGTGTGATAGTGTGTGTGTGTGTGTGTGTGTGTGTGTGTGTGTGTGTGTAGGGGGGGGACGTGGCAATGTCTGTTCCCAGCCCAGGGCCTGTGTGTTTTTGTGTGTCCCTGATTCCTGTGTAAGGGGGTGTGGGGAGGAGTTGCCGTGTGTTCCCTCTCTCCCACACACACACACACACACAATCCGCTGGTTGTGCCCCCCGCCTTGGGGGGCTGGGGCGACTCCAGCAAGGGATTATTACCCGGCCCTCGGGGCCCTGGTTAGACGGCTCACGTGGGCTGGTGTTGCACGGGGGGGGGGGGGGGCGAGTGTGAGACACGGAGCCTGTGATCCCCGGGTCCCTGGTGCGAGGCAAGTTGTGGGTCCAGTCACCACCCCCCACCGGCAGGGGGCAGACACACACACACACACACACAAACACACCCCTAAGCACCAGGCCTCAGCACAGGGTGTGTGGGCGGGGCTAGGGGGGCAGATGGGCGTCACATCAGCATGGGGGGGGCTGGATCACACCCCCGTCTAATCCCCTCCTGGGGGGGTTTCTCCAGCCCCGCCTTGGGCCCCCCCCCACCTCCACCAGTGCCCCTCACTCCCGACCCGCAGCCCGGCCCTGGGCCCCCCACCACTAGTTCAGTGGGTGTCACACCCTGGCACCCGTGGGCCCCCCCCCATAAGGGAGCCAGTTTTTTTCTCCCCTGCCACCTGTATGGGCACAGGGCCATGGGAGGACGTTGCGGGGGGGGGGGGGGTGGAGGGGCTTCCTGAACACAGCGCCCCATAGCGCCGTCCCATGCACAGCGTGGCGGGCTTGCCTGGGCCAGCTGGGGGCTGTGGGTTGGAAGTGAGGGGCCCAGGCAGAGCTGGGGGCGGGGCAGGATGTTTGGGGGGGGGGGTCGTTCCTCTTTGGGGCCGGGGGTTCCCCTGGGAGGGAATCCCCACGGCCCCCGCTGTCCCATAGAGTGATAAGTAGATGAGCAGCCCCTGCCCCCCCCCCCGGCTTCCTTCCGGCCCCCCCCCATGGAAATAGCTCAGCTCTGACTCAGCTTCCTCGGCTAATTGCCCAGGGATCCCGTGACCAGCAGGAGGGAGAAGGAAAAATAATTAGCCAGACACAGCTCCGCGGCCGCCCCTCACTGCTGACCCGCAGCCCCAGGCTCCCCCCAGCTCCAGGCTCCCCCCCCCAGCTCCACCGCTGCTCCTCACTCCCGACCCGCAGGCCCCCCCCCCAATTACAGCATAATCAAGCGGGCCAGGGCCAGGGCGAACCTCTCCCTGCCCGCTTGACGAGCACGTGTCATGTCCCCCGTAGCGCACGCTTTCCACGGGGGGTTAACTAGCGGAACGACCTGCCTCAGGAGCAAACCCGGCCCCATGGGAAAATGCAGCCTGGGGCTGAGCCCAGGCTGGCGGCAGGGCCCCGGGGAACAAACTGACCGAACGGCTGCGGGGCTGGCAGGGAAACGCCCGACCCGACCCCCCAGCCAGCAGCTGAAGCCAGCCCAGCAGGTCCACACGGCGCAGGGAGTGGAATGAACCCAGGGCCCGTTTACCAGGGCGGCTTCTCCGTCACTGACCCGAGGGGGCCGTTCCGCTAAGAGCTGCGCTAGGAATGATTCCAGGGTAGGCCCGGGCCGGCCGGAGCCGTGGTTCCCCCCCTTTTCGGCTGGAGGGCCCCAGGTATCATTTTTACAGCCCTGAAGGGCCCCCCAGGCTCCGCCAGTAGCTCCCCGGCCCAGCGCCGCAGCCGGACGGGAGGGGTTCAGCGAGCAAGCTGCCTCCTCGCCGATCTCCCGTCCCCCCGGCTGCAGCAGGGAAACCCCCCATGTCCCGGGGCCCCGCGCGCTCCCCCTGGGTAGCGGCTCCCCACTGCAGCCAGCGGGAGGGCAGCTGGGGGCCGCTTTTGGCCCCCAGGCCGGGAATCACGGGGCCAGATGGTCTCCATCAGCCTTTAAGCCGAGGCTGGCCCTGCCCCGCCCAGGGCTGGAAGTTAAATTACGGCCTTAATTGGCGGCAGCCGGGCTTTGATTAGCGACACGGGACCGGAGGAGGGGGCGAGCCAGTTCCCCCCGCCCCAGCCTTCCCGCAGCTCGGACCGCGAGGCATTCGGCGCAGGGAGGTGAGCCAAGCCAGACAGACGGCGGCCGCGGTGGACAGACGGAGCCATGACCCCGGCCCTGGGCTGGGCTCTGCTGGGCGGGCTGCTGGCCCTGCCGGCCGGTGAGTGGGACGCGGGGCCGGGCCCCGGGATCGAGTGTGGGCGACGGGAGACCCTCGATGTCATGAGCGGGTTGGGCCTCCGCTCACGGTGTCAGCGGGGGGGCTGCGGGGCGGGTGGCCACTCTCCCCCATTGCAGCCACCCGCCACAGACCCGGACGCCTGGGTTCACGCCTTCCCTCCTTGCCCCCTAGGGGAGCCCTTGCGCTGCTACACCTGCCTGTTCCCCACCATCGCGCCCGTCGACTGCCTGAAATTCGTCACCCCCTGCACCCCGACCCAGCGCTGCCTCACCACGGTCGCCATGGGCCACAGAGGTCAGTCCGTCCGTCCAGCCGTCCAGCACCCCCTGCAGACCGGGGCCGAGAGACCCCTCCCCCAGCTCTTGCTGCAGGTGCCGGTGGAACTCCCTGCTGCAGGATTTCAGCAGCGGACGGGTGGGGAGAGCCAGGCTGCCGGGCAGATGGGCTCAGGGGGCTCAGCTGGGATAGTGGGGGGGCTGTGGGGGCCGCACTCATTCCCCGTCTCACTCTCCCCCCGCAGGTGGCCTGGCGCTGGTGATCCATGAGAAGAGCTGTGGGGAGGCCAGGCTCTGCGGGGCCCGGGGGACGCGTCGGATGCTGGGGGCCAATTTCACCTACACCACGGCCTGCTGCACCAGTGACCTCTGCAACGGGGGGGCCTGCCCGGCTGGGGGGGCCCTGGGGATTGCCCTGCCCCTGGCCCTAGCCCTGCCCTGGCTGCTCTGAGACCCCCAGATCCACCCCCCACCGGCTCTCAGACCTTCCCTGTGGCCCCCCCCAGCCCTAGGACGCCCCCAGCTCCCCCTTCCCCCTCTGTGCCCCCAAGACCCTCCCCCAGGAATTGTGCTTGAGCAATAAAGAGTTAAAAGCTGCCCCCTGGGGTGAACGATGCCAGCCGATCTGCCCCCCCCCCCCGGACGCCTGGGTCCCATCCCTCTCCCTGCCCCCCCCCCCCCCCCCCCCCCGGACTCTCATGGCCTCACCAAGGGGAGTTTTAAATGTTTATTTCATTAGTCCAACTTTTCATTGCAGATCCCCCCTCCCGGAACGAGTACGCGCCCCCCCCCAAATTAGACGCCCCCCCCCCTTCCCCCGGCTTTCCAGCCCCCCTGCAGGGGCGGGGCCCCACTGGCTACTTGAGGGCCTTGGCCACCTGCTGGTAGGCCAGCTCGATCTCCTCGGCGTCGGGGCAGGTGCTGGCAAACTCCTCGCGGGCGTAGGCGTTGCGCAGGTACCGCTGGACGCCCTGCAGCGCCTCCGGGATGGTGAAGCCCCGGTACTTCTTACACACCACCTGGGGGGAGCCGGGGGGGGGGTGACTGCCGGACCCACAGCTACAGCCAGCCACGGAGATCCACGGAGCTACCGCCTGACCCACGGCCCATTCGCTAGACCCATGGCCCCATAGCTAGACCCATGGCCCCACGGCCTGACCCACAGATACAGAGATTGAGAAAAGATCGACAGGGCCCCAGCCAGACCCACGTCTCGCTGTCACCAGCCGCTTGGGGAGTCGGAGCCGAGAGCCCCCCAAGCACAGCCGGGAGAGAGAAGAGAACAAAGCCCCCCCCAGCCAGGGGGGGGGTCGGTGCAGACGGACACAGAGCGCGAGAGATGGAAGAACAGACACAGCAAAACCGGGAGAGAGAGAGAGAGAGAGAGACTGTCGGGGCCGCCCTACCTGCCTGGGGACAGCCCCCCCCACCACTAGCCCCGCCCCACTCCCCGGTGCCCCCCACTAGCCCTGCCCCATTCCCTGGTGCCTCCTGTTGGCCCCACCCCTCCCTGCAACCAGGTGTCCACCACTTGCCCCGCCCCACTCCCCGACTGGCCACACCCCCTGCTGGCCCTGCCCCCACTCCCCGGCTGGCCCGCCCCCAGCCCGCACCTGGACGATGTGCAGCTTGGGCAGCAGGTTGCAGTCGGCCAGCGTCAGCTCGTCCCCGTCCAGGAACTTGCGGCGCGAGTGACCCTCATCCTCGGCGCTCGTCTCGTCCACCTCGTCCGGCAGCGGCGCCGTCAGGTAATTGTCCAGCACCGTCAGCGCCTTCAGCAGCCCCTTCTCCAGGCCTGGGGGCGGGGCGGGGCGAGAGGGGTGTCCAATGAGAGTCATGTGCAGGGGGGGAGGCAGCCAATCAGGAGAGAGGGTGAAGGAGGTGGGTCAGAGAGAGGCGACCAATGGGAGCAGAGCAGAGATGCAGGGCAGCCAATCAGAAGGGAAGCTCATGGGGACGGCACAGACGGACAGGCAGCCAATGGGAATCCGGGGCGTGGCAGGCAGCCAATCATGGGTCATGGGGGCAGCCAATGGGAACCCAGCAGGCGACGCAGCCGGGGGGGCAGGAAAACAGTTCTCAAACCCCACCAGGGGTCAGCCCCAGGAGGTGGGGCCGGCTGCTCTCGGGATCAGGGACAGAGAGGCGACCAATCAGAAATCAAGGGAATCTGGGGTGGGGTGGGGTCAGCCAATGAGGATCAAGGCGGGATTGGAGCCAGCCAGTCGGAGGCAACGCTAATCCCAGGAAGGGCAGAGAGGCAGCCAATGGGAAGCGAGTGTGGACGGGGGCGGGCACAGGGTAAGGGAGTCAACCAATGCAAATCAAAGCAAGAGCGGGCGAGCCGATGGCTGGGAAAGGCAGCCAATGAGAACGGAGGGGAGATGGGAGCGACCAATGAGAGAAGAGAGAGGCCTCGAGCAGCGGAGCAAGCCAGTTAGAATGAGGAGGGACACAAGGGGCAGCCAATGAGAGGACAGAGCAGCAAAGAGATGGAACCAATCAGAACCAAGGGGGGAGGGGCTTGCAAAGGGACGTGACCAATCAGAACAGAGAGGGGACAGATGCCACCAAAAGAGGGAGCCAATGAGCAGCTGGAAGTCACGTGGGGCAGCCAATGAGACCGAGGAGCCTGGGGGGGGTGAGAGACAGACAGCGGGGCCGACCAATGATGAGGGGCAGCCAAGAGAACGAGCCAATGAGAACGAAAGAGAGGGAAAGACGTGGCAGAGAGACAGTCAATAGGAATTGGCGGGAGAGGGGGGGATTCTCTTTCCCCCATCCCCCACCCCAGGGATTTCCCCCCACCGCCCCCCACTCACTGGGGTCCTGCGCTGGGTTCGAGTTCTTGACGTAGGCGGAGAACTTGGCGAAGATGTCGAGTCCGGCCGTGTTGGACTCGGGGTTCCGGGCAGCTAACTTGGGGTACCTGGGGGGGTGGGGCAGTGAGAGATGCAGGCAGGCGGGGGTCCCCCCTTATTATCCACCCCCAGAAATCCCCCTCCTCATATACACCCCCCCAGACCCCTCACACCTCCCCTCCAGCACCTGCCCCCACACCCCTCCCTAGTGACCCCCACACCCAGGATAGCTGGCACCCTGCCCCCAAAAGAAATACACCCTGCCCCCATTCCAAGGAACCAGTGGGCGGAGCTACCCCGGGTGGGGGGATAATTCCTTCCCCGGGGGCCTGTGGAACTCCCTGCCACATGATGGGCCAATGGACCCATCTGGCTCAGTTGCTTCCCTCCCCTCCCGCCACACACGCTCCATGGCACGTACTTGGGGGGGCACAGGACCTCCTCCAGGAACTCCTCGATCTTGTTGGTGTCAGTGCGAACCTCGGTCCCGTACATCAGGAAGGGGAGCTGCCCACCCGGGCACAGCTTCTGAACCGTCTCAGTCCTCCTGCAAGTAGAGACGGGGGGCTGTGGGTCGGGAGTGCGGGGCACCGGCGGAGCTGTGGGAGAGCCCGGGGCCGGGCTGGCAGGGGGCTGTGGGTCAGGAGTGTGGGGCACCAACAGAGCTGGGGGGAGGGGGAGCCCAGGGCCGGGCTAGCAGGGAGCCGTGGGTCGGGAGTGAGGGGCACCGGGGGAGCTCGGGGAGGGGGAGCCCAGGACCTGGCTAGCAGGGGGCTGTGGGTCGGGAGTGTGGGGCACTGGCCATGTCTCACCCACCTTTTGGTGTCCACCGTGGTGACGTTGAAGGTGACCCCTTTGAGCCAAAGCACCATGAAGAGTCGCTGGGAGAAGGGGCAGTTCCCGATCTTGGCCCCGTCACTGCCGGCCTGGGACAGAGAACAGAGGGGGCTCAGTGACCACCCACAGCCCTCGCCCCAGGGCCCCCCACAACTCCCCCAGGCCGGGGAAAGGGGCAGGATCCTCCCGCTGCTCTAAACCACGGAATGTCTGCCTCCCACCCGGCGAGACGTGGGACTCCCGCTCTCCCCAGGGGGTCAGGGCCCCCCCATCTAGTAGAGGCTGCAATGCCGGCTGCCACCACTAGGGATCACCAGCATCATACAGCTCCCATGAAGCTTTGCATGGTAGACGCTGCAATACCAACAGTGACCACCCGATGGCGCCACCTGCTATACAGCCACCATAGGGGGTGTGGCTGCAATACCACCTGCCACCACCTGACGGCGCCCCCTGCTGTACAGCCAGGCTGCAATCCCAGCCATGACCACCCGATGGCGCTCACAGCCTGCACTAGAGGGGCCCTGCAGGGGGCTCCCCTTATGCAGCGCCCCATAGCCCCTCTCAGCCCCCCCATGGCGGTGGGCACTGGAAAGGCTGTAGGGCAGGGACGGGATCTCTACGGATGGGGGGGTCAGGCACACCCCACTGAGCGGCAGTGGGAGGAGGCAGGTGGGAGTGGGAGATTCGGGGCAAGAGGGGCACAGATCTCTGGCCGTGGGGGAGGGCGTTGGCTGGGGGGGGCAGGCGGCACCGCAAGGGTTAACGCAGCATGTGGGGTGCCCCCCAGCGCAGGGGTCACGGGGCAGCCCGCGGCCCCGGGAACAGGATCTCAGCTCCCCAGCCAGATCCTGCTGCCGGTTGCCAACACCCACCAGGCCCACAGCCGGTCGCCATGGAGATGACCGCCCACCCCGCTCCTCCTGGCAACCGCAACTACCCCCACGAATGGCGGCTGCAAGGCCCCGGCCCTCTCCGCTGGGTGACACCGGCAGCCGGATGCTGTGGGAACAAGTCACACACACACACCCGCGCACTAGGGGACAGGCGTAACAGGTTGCCATGGAGAAACAACAAGCCCCGCCCAGCGATGGGCACAGCCACAGGCGGTTGTTACAAAAACAGGACCCGCCCCTCCCGGCGACAACCATGAGAGCCGACAAACAGGCAGGGCTCAGGGGGAACCCGGACGCCTGGGTTCTCTCCCCAACTCTGGGAGGGGAGTGGGGTCTAGTGGTTAGAATGGGGGAGGTGGGCTGGGAGCCAGGATGCCTGGGTTCTAGTTTTTGGGCAACGACCTTTCTCTGGGTGAGGGATGAGACATGGGACCCGCCCCTTCTAGGGGCCCCGGCTCCAACCCAGCCCCAGGGTGTGGGCCCGGGGCCGGTATCTGACTCAGGCTGGGTTTATGGGTTTAACCTTGAGCCAGGGAGGCGGGAGGCAGCCTGGCCGAAGGGGCCGGGCGGATGTTTTAGGACTGACTCATGGCCAGCAAAGCCCCAGAAGAGGAATCGGGATACTGGCAAGGGAGTGTGTGTGTCATATACCCTATACTGCAAAGAGCTGCAGCGATTCTCCCTTTGAATATTCCCTCTGCTCTCCCCCGGGGGCCCAGCACCCAATATTCACTCTTGCCCGGGCCTCAGACAATCACAACCTTGTGCTAACGTCCCGCACCCCCTCCCCATCCCGGGGCCAGCGTCCCGCACCTCGGACCCCTACACTGCCTGACACGGGTACAAAACCAAATACAGTACAATCAAAGACAGGGCCCAGCCCTTTAAAACCAGCCCCGTTCCCCTCGCGGGTCCCTAACCCAGACAGGGAGAGAAATTCCAGCCCCCCTTTTCCTGGTGCGATGCCCCCCAGGAGGCTCTTTTAGTCACCTGCCTTCCCCCAGCTTGGAGCAAATGGTTCCTTCCTCTAACTTCAGGGCCCCCCTGCCTCAGGGGGGGCGTCATGGGGCAGGGCAGAGGCTCTGGATGGGGCGCGCCGCGATCGGGGCCCGCCCCTGGGCGGCCCCATCCTGAAGACTTTCCTGTCTACCCAGACGCACCCTACAGAGGGCACGATCCCCATTCGACAGATGGGGAAACTGAGGCACAAAGCTGTCAAGTGATTTTCCCAGGGTCCCCCTGCCCCAGGGTCGGGGATGGAACCCAGGAGTCCTGGCTCCCAGCCCACCCCCCTCCCGCCCCCGAGTCCTGTTCTGCTGTAACTAGAGTTCAAGTAACTTTGCAGGCAGGTTTTGGTGCCGGGTGCCGCGCCCCAGGAGTGGGCGAGCCCGGCCCGGGGACACCAGCCGTCAGCCCGGTTTGGGTTCGAAACAGAAAGAAAAATCTGGTCCTGGAACCCGCCCCAGGGGAAAACGACAGGAGCCAACGCAGGGGTGTAGCTAGGAATGAAACCCAGCCGCGGGAAGGAGGGAGGCACTGCTGAGGATGGGACCCAGGCGTCCTGGCTCCCTGCCCCACCCCCCAGCTCCAACTCACAGACCCCACTCCCCTCCCCCGAGCCGGAGAGAGAACCCAGGAGTCCTGGCTCCCAGCCCCCCCAGCTCCAACCCCATCCTGCAGCTGGGGACAGAACCCAGGAGTCCTAGGTCACTCCAACCACTGCACCCCGCTCCCCTCCCAGACCTAGAAATCGAACCCAGGAGTCCTGGCTCCCAGCCCCCCCAGCTGTACCCCACTAGACCCCACTCCCCTTCCCCGAGCCGGGGAGGGAACCCAGGCATCCTGTTGCGTTCCCCTGTCCCCGCCGCACCCAGATCCAGAATTGCAGGCCACCCCGGCCTGTAATGTTACAAACCTGCCACCACACCCTGTGAGACACACCCACAGACGCACCCCCACAGCCGAGGGCAGGGCCCAAAGCGAGCTGGGCGGGGGGGGGGGGGTAAAATACACAAAGCACCGAGAAGTACAGAAATCCCCCCCCCCCCCCAGCTAGAAATGGACGGAGCTGTGGGGGGGCTGGGGAGGGTGAGCGCGGGAAAGACGGGGGAGTGGACGCGAGAGACAGAAAGGCGGAGGGATGATGACAGGGACAGAAAGAAAGCAGTGTCGGAGAATGGCCGTGGGGACTGTGCTGGGGCACACAGAGGTCTGACAGTTTGGACGAAGATCTTTCAGGGGTGAGATTCTGGGGGGGGGGGGGGGCTTGGAGAACTCAATTTGGGGGGATCCCTCCCAGAGAGGGGAGGGAGGGAAAAGAGGAGGGGGAACAGGCCCCGGAGGACAGACGGACAGACCGTTTCACCGTGCCCATTTCCCACCGCAGCCTGGAGCAGGCCAGAGAGAGCCCGGACAACAACACGCCCTGAGAAAGAGGGAAGGAAAGAAAGAGAAAAGGGTCCAAGCCCGGGCTGTGTAAACAGCAGCCACCCCAGTTTGGCCAAGGGAAACTTCACTCCCCTTTCGCAGTTTGTCTACACTGAATTTTCCCCAAAATCCAACTTTCCAGACGGCCGTCAAAACCCGTCTCCCGCAATCAGCTTTTTTTTTTTCCCCCTCCAAACCGGTTTAAAAACGTTCACACCCGTCTTCGGGGACTCCGGTTTCAGAGCGGCTGACTTCAGTTTAGCGTCGAGCGGGTCCACGCTTCGAAGGGGCAGGGCCGCCGTGAGAGTGCTTGCGTGGCCGCGTTCGGGTGGCGGGGGAGAGCGTCTCCCACCGACACCGCGCCGTCCGCACGCGCATGTCTGCCAGCATAAAGTACGCCGCTCGGGGGTGTGTGTGTGTGTGTGTGTGGGGGGGGGGGGGGGGGGGCACACCCCTAAGTGATGAAAGTTTTGCTGACGTAAGCGCTACAGTAGACAAGGCCTCAATCTGGTTTCTAATCAATACAGGCCCTGTTTACATGGGGAAGTTACTTCAGTTCTTGAACCTATTTATGTCCCCTGCACCGAGACTTGATTGCGGTTCCCCGTAACCTTCCGCGGGAGAGGTTTTGGTCCATTAGCCGGGTCTGCACGGCAGGCGTTCGCGTTTGTCGCACTCGGGATAATGAAGCTGCAGCGAGATGCTCCGTGGGACAAATGAACTCGCAAGCGGCCCAGAGGGACCGGATTAGCCCCCGATGAGTTGTGCTGGTTCAGCCTGAAACCTCAAACCAGATGCCCAGACGGCCTTCCCGTCCCGCAAGGGGGACATTTCAACTTTGCAAAACTCCTCCGCCCCTTGCAATTTTGCGCCCTGGAATTGGAAACATTTGTTGAAATCGACTGGTTCACATGGGGATTTTTGGTTCCAAGAAAGCGGGTGTTTTCCGGGCAATTAAAAAAGTTTCCTGATCCTTTCCCCGGGTGTGGGCCACCCTCTCAAGGTTAGCCCCACGCGTGGGTGAGGATTTAGACAGTTGGCGAACATTTTTCAACCTCTCTTTATTGAAAACGTTGGCAAAATGAGGTCAGTCTGGACAAATCGCCTGCCTCAAAAACAACACCCGGAAAAAGTTATCCCAAAGTTTTGGTGCCACGTTTTGGAAACAAAAATATTCCGGTTTTCCGATTCTTACCCGGCTTCTCGGTTTGGGAATTGAAGCTAATCAGACCGAAAGCAGCTTAAAAACAAAAAAAGGTTGAAAAGGGGAACATCTGGATCAATTCAAACCAACCAAAACATTGGGGTTTTGAGTCACAGCTCACTGAGATTGCAACTTTCCCAGACACTTTTCCACCGTTCCCAGATAGCTGGGGGACGGGAAAGCCGGCTTCCTTCAACCCGCCTCGGCTGTGTGCGTGGAGATTTCAAATCGCTCAGAAGCACGTCAGATCGGTTTGTATCAGATGGATGTGGGACCCCCTGCAGACCAGGCCTGTACTTGTGATACCCCGAGAACTGAGATCCAGCACGTGTGTAGGGGTGAAAGCTGAAGCGAGGCACATTCAGACGGGAAATAAGGTGCAGGTTTTTCACAGGGAGGGGAACTAACCCTTGAGATGGGGCGGGGGGGGGGGGGGGATTCTCCATCTCTGGCGCTTTTTAATTCAAGACGGGTTCTTTATCTCAAAAGATCGGCCGAGTTCCTTCCCTCCAGGAAGCGCTAGGCCCCGGGTTAGACCAGATAAGCACAATGGTCCTTTTGATCTTGAAATCTTGCACATTTCCCCGGCTCTCTCTGCCTCTCCCGGGGCTTGGAATTAAATTCAAAAGTCCAAGGCAGGGTGAACGCCGATGGCCGGGGCATAAGGAAGCGAGATCGAAGGGGCAGCTCAGGCCTGGTGAAACTGGATCGCTTGAACTGTGTGTGTAGACCAGGCCCGCGGGAGACAAAGGAACACACTCTTGGAGGGAACAAAGCGACACAGAGAGGAGGTTGTGGAGATTTGCATCAGTTGCTAAGTTTAGCTTCGGTCCCTCTGACTCTCCCCGCCAGGCCGGGCCGGGGCGTGAAGTTCAGCCCGTTGGAAAGGGCTTTCGCCCGCTTTGCAGGCGTCATCCGTGCAGAGATTTGGGGGGGCGGCAGGTTTTTCAGTCCCGGGCTGGTTCGGAAAAGGTCGGGGGGGGAGACTCGCTGGGGGGCGGGGAGTCAGACAAAGCTCCCTTGGGGTGGAACGCGAGGTCGCCGGAACGGTTCAGTTTCCTTTTGGCACCGAAGGAGAGGAAACGGGGAGGCCGCAGAGTCAGTTGCCAACTGAAAACAAACCCGCCCCCCCCCGCCGCCCCCCCCCAAATGCCCTTCGAAGGCTCCTCAGCAAACAAATAAACCTCCTCTGAACGGGGCCGCCCCGGCTGCCATCTCCACACACAGCCCCCCACAATTTCACACAGCTGGGCTGGGGGGGGATTTTTTAATGGATGGTTGTTCTGCTGGCCCAGCCCGGGTCTCACTGGGGGGCTACGGTCGGGTCTGGCTGCCCCAGGGGTGCTGGGCTGGCCTCGCTGGGCCTGGCCCGGCTGGCACATGCAGGGGTCACGTCCCTTCCAAGGCCCTGCCCCAAAAGGCGCTTTTGGCTCAGCGGATGTGAGGCTCCGACGGCTCAGGGGGGCGGAAAGGCGGGACCCGGCCGGCTTCTGAAAGAGGGGCCCAGAGGGGGAGGGGGGAAGAGGGTGAAGGAGAGAAAAGAGGAAAGAAAAAGAAGGGGGGGAAGAAACTCTCTTTCTCCATCGCCCCTGCCCTGCTCCCTCCCGCAAGGGGGGGTACAAAGGGGCTGGGGGGGAAGGATCAGAGCGGGGGGGGGGGGTGTCTGTCTGTCTGTCTGTCTGTCTGTCTCCCCCTTTCCAGACTTTCACCATCATCACTTCCCACCGCAAGCGAAGGCGCCGGGAGGAGCAGGGGTCTCTTGCCCCCAGCCCATACCCCCTCCCCCGGAAGGGCGCCGCAGGTTCGCACGGGGTTCAATGCAGAGTGACTCCGGAGTTTAGCGTGTCCCCCAAATTCCGCCTTTGTGCCCCTCCCCACCCCCTACCCGCCGGGACGTGTGAGCGGGTTCTCCATGCAAGTGGCGGGGGGGGTTCAAGGTCCTTTGCCCCCCAGCTGCGGGGGGGGGGGGCGCCCCACTTACCTTGACGAACAACTCGACCTGGGGCTGCTCCTCCGCCATGGCCCCAGCTTGGCTCCCGGGGGGGCTAGAAAGAGACAAATCCCCCCCCGGTCCGCGGCGTTTCGAGGCTCCCCCAAGGGGCGGGTAACGGGGGGGCGGGGAAAGGGGGGGAATGGCCCCACTCCGGAGTCTCGCCGCGGCTAACTCGGAGCAACAGCAGCCGATCCGGAGCGGCTGGGTCGGGCTCCGGGTCCGACTCCGATTCCTCCCCCGCCAGGCAGCCCCGAGCCCTGCCCCACCCAGGAAGAGACGGAGTGAGTCAGCGGCGGGGGGGGCGGGAGCCGAGCTGGGGCGGGGCGGGTCACACCGGCACTGCCCCTCCGCCCTGCCCCACGGCCTCGCCCCCCACCTGCCCCCTTCCCTCGCCTCGATTCCCGCCCCTGCCCCGCCTTCCCCCTTCGCCCCCCTCTGTCCCCCTCTTCTGCCTCCTGCGCCCCTTTCCCGGCCGGTCTCATGTTTCATCACTTCCCCGGCAGCGCCCCGTTATCGGGGCCACCGGGAGACTCCGCGTGCTTCGGGGCAGCCACCGACAGCGCTGCCGCGGCCCAGGACTCCTGGGTTCCCTCCCCAGCTCCAGGAGGGCAGTGGGGTCTAGTGGTGGTGGTGGTGGTGTGGGGGGGGGGGGGCTGAGCCAGGACGCCTGGGTTCTTTCCCTAGCACCCGGAGGGGAGGGAGGTCTAGTGGTTAGAGCTGGGAGCCAGGACTCCTGGGTTCTCTCCCCAGCGCCGGGAGGACAGTGGGGTCTAGTGGTTAGAGCAGGGGGGAGGCTGAGCCAGGACGCCTGGGTTCTCTCCCCAGCTCCAGGAGAGCAGTGGGGTCTAGTGGTTAGAGCTGGGAGCCAGGACTCCTGGGTTCTCTCCCCAGCGCCGGGAGGGGAGTGTGGGCCTGTGGGTTGGGGCACAGAGAACGACGCCCATGTGGCTGTGGCAGGGCGGGGACACGAACCGACACAATAAACCTCTGTCTGCAGCGCTGAATGGGGAGAGTCTGGCCAGGGCCGGGCGTCACCCGGTCATTTCTGCGGCTCGCACACAGCCGGGGGGAGGGAAAATGGGGAGGGGGGCAGGGAAAGTCACCCCACACTGATAACTGAAAATGACCCCACAGAGCTGGGGCAAGGGTGGGGGGGGGTTTCAGGGCTGGCCCCACGGGCCCAGGGAGGTGCGAGGGGGCTGCGGGTCGGGAGTGAGGGGCACTCGCGGCCCCTCTCCCCAGCTCCGGGATTTCCCGTCAGAACCTGAGCTGATCACAACGACCCCCCCCCCCCCCGTCCATGGGGCCCCCCCTCGGCTCATCTCCAGGCTCGGCCCAGCCCCACGGACCCAGAGCCCGTCTCCGGCCTGCTTTCCTTCCCCCACCGCCTGCCTCGGTCTCCATCCCCCCCCCATCTATTCCTCCACCCACCCCCTATCCCCCTCTACCCCTCCCCCATCCCCCCACCCGTCTATCCATCTTCCCCCCCCCCCCGAGCTGCTCAGGCCCCCACCCTCGCCAGCTGCCGGCTCTGTCAATATTGACCTTGGCAGGGGCCCTGGACCCGTGGCTGGGATCTGGGGTGGCCCAGCCAGGCCCCTGCCCGGGGGGGGGGGCTCGTTTATCTCCCCCCCACACACACCCCAGCACGTGCTAAGGAGCGAGGGGCTGCTGTTACTCCCGCCCGGGTCACCCATTAACCCGCAAGGCCCCCCCACCTTACATTCGCTGTGTCCCAGCCCTGAGCGCTCAGGGCACAGCCCTGTATAAACAGCCATCACGCCGCACCCCAGAGGGGCCGCATCTCTGTGCCCGGCTGGGGCCCTGTATAAACAGCCGCCGCCCCCCAGCCCAGAGGGGCCGCATCTCGGGGTCAGTGACGGGCTTTGGCCCCTCTTCCTCGGCCACCCTGGGATCCTCTGTTCCGGGGGCTGCTCTAACACTGGGGGCCGTGTGGATGGCTGCAGTTCACAGGCCGGCCACGAGAGGGCAGCACATAACCAATTACAGCCATTAGCAACCCAGCTGTGCCGGTGCCCCCCCCTCCTGCCCCACAGACCCTGCCAGCCCCGTCCTGGGTCCCCCCCCACCAGCTGTGCCGGTGCCCCCCACTCCTGACCCGCAGCCCAGGGGCGATGAACAGACGGGCCCCGTTTCCTGTCTGTCTGTTTGTCTCCAGTGCACGGGGCTGGTGTCCGGGGAGCAGCTGTCGGCTCCGGGCCTGGGGCCCGTCTGTTCATCCCCCCCCGGGCATGGGGGGGGGGGGAACCAACGTGGGCCCAGCCAGGACAGCAGCTGCCACTCACCGCCTCTGGGATTCCGAGCCCCAGGAAAGGGGGGGAAAGTGACACAGAAAATCAGTGAAAAGGCAGCAGCAGGGCTGGGCTGGAGGGGGGGCCTGCGGGTCGGGAGTGGGGGGCACCAGCAGAGCTGGGGGGCAGGGAGGGGCTAGTGGGGGGCTGCGGGTCGGGAGTGGGGGGCACCGGCAGAGCTGGGGGGGCAGGGCTGGGCTGGAGGGGGGGGCTGCGGGGCTTTGCCCGGGTAACGTAGGGACCCCGCCCCGTCCTTTCCCACCCCGGGGCCAGTTGCCATCAGTGTGCTGCAGTCCCGCCACTGGCCACAGGGTGTCACTCTTCTGCCACTCAACCCCCCCTCCCACCCGGGCTCTAACCACTAGACCCCGCTGCTCCCCCCCCCCCACTTGCCCATTTCCGAGTGTCTCCCCCTGGCTCTGGGGGGGGGGGGCTTCTCTGGCTGTGGTCAGACAGAGGGTCATGCCGCCCTGGGGGGGTGATGGGTGGTGGGAGGAGGGGACGTGTGTAGGATTGGGGGGGGGAACCAGGAGGCATCTCTAGGTTGTGGGGGGATGGGCCAAAGTCCCCTCTCTGTGGGGGGTTACGGATCGCTCCCTGGTTTGGGTTGAGCCCACCTTTACAGTAGACCCTACCATAACAAGCACTACTGTAAGCCCCAACAAACCAGCCAAACCGCAACATTCCCAGGAGACCCTACCATAACACACCAGCCAAACCACAACGCTCCCCAGAGACCCTACCATAACACACCAGCCGAACCACGACACTCCCCGGAGACCCTACCATAACACACCAGCCAAACCGCAATGCTCCCGGGAGACCCTACCATAACAAACCTGTATGCCCCCACTTTTGGTATGGGAGACCCTATAATAACAAAGGCCAGCCACACTCAGTTTCCCCCCAGACACACTCCAATAACGAACTGGAGAGCAGGCGGGGGGAGGAAGGGAGGGCATTTGAATGGGGGATGTTTTGTGTGGGTCTCTTTTCCCCTCCCACCCAGAATTGGGGCGAGGGGGGGGGTCTGTCCCCAGGGGGGGGGGAGTGTTAGCCAGAGCCGCTAATCAGCTGGCCTGGAGGATTAAGTGGGCCAGGCCTGGCAGGTCACGTGGCCAGCTCCCAGCTGGGATCCCCCGGCTCAGCCGCTCCGGCTCCGACATCGGCTAGCGACGGACGGACGGACAGAGCCAGCCCCACGGAGCCAGGGACAGAACCCAGGAGTCCTGGCTCCCAGCCCCCTCCTGCTCTAACCACTAGCCCCCACTCCCCTCCCAGCGCTGGGAAGAGAACCCAGGCGTCCGGGCTACCAGCCCCCTCCTGCTCTAACCACTAGCCCCCACTCCCCTCCCAGTGCCGGGGAGAGAACCCAGAAGTCCAGGTCCCCAGCCCTGCTCTGACCCATGAGCTCCCTGGTTGCCCCCCCGCCCTTCCCTGCCCCAGAGGATCCTTCCCTGGGGCTGGCCCCACGGCTGCCCCGGCCCTTCCTCCGCAGCCTCCGGACACTCTTTGAGATCCTGGACGAGCAGCGGCACGGCGCCGTCCACGTGTCGGAGATCGAGAGCAGCTGGGGTCGGGGGGGCCCAGGCCTGAGCCCCCTGGGGGGGCCGCAGGGTGAGCATCTGCCCCCGGGGGTGTTGCCGGCCCTCCAGCAAGTGGCTGGGCCCAGCGGGGGGTATCTGAGCTTCCCCCGCCTGGTGGCTGGGCTGAGAATCGCGCTGCTCCGGGACCAGGCGACCGAGGGGCCCGGGGCGGAGCCCTCTGAGACCGGACACAACTCGGCGCAGGAGAGAAAGAGTGCCGGCCGGACGCGTGAGTGATGGGGGCAGGGCTGGGGGCCAGGACGCCTGGGTTCTCTCCCTGGTCTGGGGAGGGGAGTGGGGTCTAGTGGTTAGAGCAGAGGGGAATGGGAGCCAGGATGCCTGGGTTCTCTGTGATGTGGGGGGGGCATGGGAGGGCAGTTGTGGGGTGCTGGAGAGGGAGATGGGGGGCTGGGAAGCTAGGAGGCCATGGGGCTAGACACGCCCCCGGTCGGGTGTCCCAGGCGGGGGGGCTCAGCCAGGCAGCATACGGCCACGGACTTAGCAGAGCTGATCCTGTCTTCCCGGCCATGGAGAGCCTCAATCCTCTTAGAGCCGGGCACGTGCCAGCCCCATGGCGGGCCAGAGCCCTGGGGAGCCAGCCCCCCAGCAGGGAGGGGGTGGCATTGATTTCGGGTGGGAGACCGGCCAGCTACCGCCCCCCCCCCATCTACCCAAGCTCACCTGTGTGCGGCTCCGGGTGTTTCTCCCCCCTAGGCTGGCCCAGGGCCGGGCCGGGACCTGTTAGATTTAACTGGCTGTAAACTGCAGATTAAGGCGTCTAATCCACCCACCGGCCGGCCCCGCGCCAGCCCCATCTGCTCGCCGGCCACACTTCGCGTCCCTCCGAGTCGTCCGCCCTTCGGCCCAGGAAATCCCCTCCCCAGAGCATATACAGCCACATCTCTGCACCAGGAGAGAGACCCTGTATAACCAGCCGTCCCGCCCCAGAGGTGGCTGCATCTCCGCACCAGGAGAGAGAGACTCTGTGTAACCAGCTGCACCGCCCCAGAGGTGGCCGCATCTCTGCACCAGGAGACAGACCCTGTATAACCAGCCCCGCCGCCCCGCCCCAGAAGTGGCTGCATCTCGGCGCCCGGCAAGGGGGCTCCCTCAGTGGCTGTGTTTGCTCCAGCCCGCGGGCCGGCGTCGGCCTGCAGGAAATGTGCCAGACGAAGGTGACAGGCAGGAGACAGACCCGAATCCATCAGATTCACAGAGTGAGACTCAACTTGGCCAGCGCAGGGCCGGGCTAGCAGGGGCTGTGGGTCGGGAGTGAGGGGCCCCGGAGGAGCCGGGGGGGAGGGGTCTGACGTGGGATGCCCGGGGCCGGTTAACGCCATCGATCCGGATCGTGCCCGTGTCTCCAGCAGGACATTGCGTCCCGTCTGCTCAGGCCGGGCTGGGGAATCAATGAGGGCCTGGAATTAATTAATTAGTGCCTTTAATTACAGCAGCCCCCGGAGGGGACAGGCCTCGCGACTCCCCGGCCCCTGCTCCGGCTCACCCCCCCCCCCCCTTTCTCCTGCAGGCGAGGGGGAGCAGAGGGGCGTGACCCGATCCCGCAGCATCAACAGCGACTTGGGCCAGGCCGGGCGGCCCCGGAGCCTCCGAGCCCAGGAGCCGCGACGCCACACGATCAGCCACGGCATCGACTACCAGGCGGTGAGTTCCCCCCCCCCCCCCCCCCCCCCCCGGTGCCCCCCACTCCCGACCCACAGCCCCTGGACTACTGCTGGGAGGTCCTGCTGTCTGGGCAGGAGGGGGGCAGGGGCCGTTCCCCTCTAGGGGGCGCCGGCTCCCATCCGGCCCCAGGGCAGGGAGGGGCTGGCTCGGGGGGGGGTCCCGTCCCCTCAAGGCTGGGGGGTGTTTTCTCTCCGGCCCCGTCTCTGGCCCGCCCGGGCGGAAGCCGGGGCTCTGGGGCCTTTGTCCGGCTGGGCCGGGAAACGCCGCGTCAGCGCCCGGCGGATTAACGGGGACAATGGCAGATTCTCCCCCCCCCCCAGCCCAGAGCTGCCCCCCCAGCTGGGCTCCCCAGGCAGGGCCGGGCCGGGCCCCTCAGTCGGCGCCAGGCTGGGCCAGGGAGAGCAGTAGGCCGGGGAAAGGGTGTGAAGGGGGGGCGCGGAAGGGGGAGGACAGAGGCGGATCTGCCCCCCCGGGGTCCCCCGTGGCCCCCCCGCCGCACCATGCGGCGCTGCCCCCTGCTGTCGCTGCTCCTGCCCCCCGGTGCCGTGCAGAGGGGCTACACCATCCTCATCCTGCCGCTGGACACCGGGCTGGGCAGCTGGGAGGCCGAGAACTTCTTCCTGTGGGTGAGTGAGTGAGGGCCCCGCCCGCGGGAACCCAGGCATCCGGGCCGCCCCGCTCCGCTCTAACCACTGCACCCCACTGCCCTCCCAGAGCTGGGGAGAGAACCCAGGCGTCCGGGCTGCCCCGCTCTAACCACTGCACCCCACTGCCCTCCCAGAGCTGGGGAGAGAACCCAGGCGTCCGGGCTGCCCCGCTCTAACCACTGCACCCCACTGCCCTCCCATAGCGGGGGAGGGAACCCAGGAGTCCTGGCTACCCGCCCCCTGCTCTAACCACTAGCCTCCCCCCGGCGGGGGAGGGAACCCAGGCGTCCGGCTCCCGGCCTGACCCCCCCCCCGTGTCCCCGCAGCTGCAGCGGCGCCGGGCGGCCGAGCGCGAGCGGGACGCGCTGCTGCAGGGTCTGGAACTGGCCGAGCGGCTGCGGGGCTGGTACCGGCGCCACCTGCTGGAGGCGCAGCACCGGCAGCAGCAGGAGGGGGCGGAGCCGGTAAGTACCAACGCCCCCAAACGGGGGGGGGGCGATGGGTCAGTCCATTGTCTGGGGTGGGCGTGGATGGAGCCATAGTTATGGGAGAGGCGTGTTGGATTGGTCCATTGTTACAATGGGGGGGGGGTTGTTAGGTCCGGGCAATGGATCACTCCATTCTCAGATCGGTCCATTGTCTTCATGGGGAGTGGGGATGGCTTAATCCACTGTTATCTTGGGGACATGGATCAAACCATTGTTATTGGAACGGGGGATGGATTGATTGGTTACTATTAGGTGTGGGGCTAGATTGGTCCATTGTTATCATGGGGGTGGGTGGAAGGATCAGTTCACTGGTATTATGGGGGGAATGGATTGGTCTGTTGTTATCAATAGGATGTAATGGAGCAGTCCATTGTTATTATGGGGAGAGCAGAGCTCAATCCATTGTGTAAAGTGTGGTGGGAGTGGTTTAGTCCATTATTAATAATGGGGGGATGGATCAATCCATTATTATCATTTGGTGTGAGAGGAGAGAGAAGAGATTATTTCATTATTGCTGGACAAAGGAGTGGTTTGTTCTGGTGTCGTGGGTGGGCTGGGTCGAGGGGGGGCGGGGGAGATGTGGATCAATCCATTGTTATTATGTGGAGGGGGATTGGACCAGTCCATTGTTACTGTTGGATGGAGGGTATCGGCTTATTCCATAACTATTTAGTATGGATGGCTCATTCCATTGTTTAGTGCTGGAGGGAATGGCTCATTCTATTTCTAGTGTTGGGGGGGGGAGAGAAATGGATCATTCCATTGCTCCCAGGACAGGGGAGGAGGGCATGGCCCACTGCACTATGGTCGGATGTTGCATGGGTTGGGGACCTGGGACTGTCCCTTCCTTGCTGGCATTTTCCCCGT
Organism: Emydura macquarii macquarii; assembly: GCF_026122565.2. Lineage (NCBI taxonomy): Eukaryota > Metazoa > Chordata > Testudines > Chelidae > Emydura > Emydura macquarii. Next base: position 170,212 of record NW_027131482.1, read on the forward strand.
TGAGTCTTCCTTCTCCGCACCCACCAGGATTATTTCCCAGATTCCAGCTCCGATCAGAGCTGCCTCCTGCTGGCCAGGATCCAGGAGGTGAATCTGGGTCTGCGAAACCTGCTGAGCACCAGCCCTGGACAGGTCAGTGCAGCCCGGGCAGAGATGGGGACGGGGTGTCCTGGGCTGAGCTAGTGGGGAGGGGCCATGGGTCGGGATGGAGGGGCAGTGGGAGAGCTGGGGGAGGGGGAATGGGTAACTGTGCACGCCCTTGGATGGTACAAAAAGGGCCTGATCTGTCCTTTCCTCCCTCCTCCAGGCCGACGCGCCCCCCTGCTTCCCCTCCGGCCGCTCTGGGGCCCCCCTTTTCCAAGCGGGGAGGAAGCAGGAATTCCACCAGCAAACGGTGAATGTGCTGAAGGAGCAGAACCACCTGCTCATCAAGGTACGGCTGGGCTCCTGCGCCGCCCGACTCAGAAAAAATGGCAACAGAGACAGGTTCAAGATGGCCGACTCTCTAGGCGTCTCTGCCCCGCCTCCCCAGTGGCTTGGCTGGTTCAGAAGGAGGGCAACAAGATGGTCGCCTGATCAGTCTCTTGTAGAGTGGGAGCGGGCGAAAGGCTAGATTCAAGATGGCCGCCTGCATCGAGCTCGGCCCTGACGCCTGGTGGCCATGGTTGGGTCTGAGGGCCGGGCTCAAGACGGCGGCCTAAGATGACTTCCTTGGCCTCTTGCGGCATCGGGGGAGCAACGCGGCCCCCTGAGACATCTGCGCTGGCTCCCAGGGGTGAGGTTGGGCAACAAATGGCCACTGGAGACCTCTTGGCGGCCGTGTAGCATCATGTGTGGGCTCAAGACGGCCGCTTCAAGGGTCTTCATGACCAGTTCGTCCGAAGGCGAGGCAGGAGGCAGCGCCACACAATGGCCACCAAAATGGTCTTCCTTGAACTACTGGGCTGAGGTCCAAGATGGCCGCCTGAGATGTGAGGGCTGCTAACTGGGAGCAAGGCCGCGGGACAGGCCACACAACAACATGGCTGCCTGAGAGGCCTAGGGCTAGGGCATGGTGGGCTCAAGGTGGCTGGGAGGTTAGGGGAGAGACAGTGCCACCGGCTGCCCACCCAAGGAGTCCGCGCGCCCCACTTCCATCCGGGGCGGTGCTGGGGGGCGGGGACAGACCAATATGGCCACCTGAGGGTGATTGCTGCTCTCTCCGTGGCAGGAGGTGTCGGAGAAGAGCGACCGCATCGCCCAGCTGGAGCAGGAGAGGGCAGCCCTGTGCAAGCAGCTCCAGGAGAGCCGGGGCTACCGGCTGCCCAGCCACAAGGAGTCCACCTTCATCTGACGCATGAGGTCACTTCCTCCCGCAGACCTACCTGACGAGGTCACTTCCTCCCACAGACCTACCTGAAGAGGTCACTTTCTCCTGTAGACCAGTCGGACCCAGGTCACTTCCTTTTGAGTGAAAAGGCATAATTTTCTTCTAGGTGCCATGACATCACTTCCTGTTGTTCGCCAAAGGCCAGTGAGGTCACTTCTTTCTGCCCCACCCCCAGTGAACAACAAAGTCATTTCCTTCCAGGCCCTAACAGGAAACTCACTCGCTTCTTTCTTCTGCCCTATTATGTCATTTCCTCCTTCCTCTCAGAAGGCCCATTATGTCATTCTCCCGATGATATCACATCTTCAGACTCTGCTGACATCACTTCCTCTTCAGAGCCTTTAGGTGTCACTTCCTCTCCCTCCTCCTCATTGCAACTTCTGATGATGTCACTGACTTCTTCACTTCCTGTCCTTGCTTTCTTCACTTCCCCCAACCTCTGCCCCACTCCCCATTTTGACAGGCTTGTTTCCCAGACTGGGGGAGGGAAGCAAGAGCAAAGGATTGTGGGTAACAAAAGGGCTAACAACTGACTGTCCAAAGAGGTTTTCAATGGGGAATACCCACAGTGCTTTGCACCACTGCCAGAGTGACCCTTGGCTAGAGTGCTATGGGGACCCCACCCCACGCCGCATCCCCACAACTTCCCCTTCATCTCCCCCCCACACACACATCCCTTACTTTTACTTGAGTGTATTTCCAGGATTATCTCCCTCACCCCTCTGTGGTGTGTGGCACATTGTAGATGTCCAAGTGCCCTCTAGTGGCTGAACTCAGAACTGCACAAACGTGTGTCATTAGCCCTATAGTGCTAAAAGTTAATGGGGATTCTCCTTCCATCACCTACCTTTACCCACAGCATCCCTTTGACAAGATGGGGTGTGACCTTAAACCTCAGTGTGAGTGCCAACCCTCCGCCCCCGGGGACCATGGATTGGGGGGGGGGCCTCCTTCAAGGTATTTCATCTAACAGCTGTAAATAAATTGACTGCAATTAATACGATAAACTTGGTTGAAAGGAGAGGACAGAATTCAGATTCACCTCTTCACTCACCGTCCCGTTCCCTCCCTCCCCCCCCCCCCCGAGCCAACCACTGTCCCCTAGAGGGGAAAGGCCCCATAACCCAGTGTCACAAACCTGACGAAAAAGCCACCTCTTCTGCTGCTTTCTCCATTTTCTTTATTAACTCCAGGATAATTTAGAAAAGTAGAATTATCTTTAACAAATAATACTAATAATTAGCAAGTAAACACGACGCCAATTAAAATCATGCTCCAGCAATGCCAGAATCACCGGAAATAAAAATAATTCACAGAAGGGAAATAATTTGCCAAAATACGCGGCTCAGCCACAACTCTTCCAAACGCTGGGAGGAAAAACTTAAAAAGCATTTGGGGATGATCACTGCATTTGGTATCATCTAAAGGCAGACTAGAGACCAGATCTCCATCATGCCAGGCACTGCAGAGACCCCCCCCAGCCCCCAACCAAGATCACGCCCCCCCCCCCCGGCACCAGGTATTGCACACACCCTCCAGACTGAGACCAGGGGGTCCCAGTTGCGCTAGGTCTGTAAAAAGCCATAGGAAGTGACAATTTTGCCCTTGAAGTGCTCACAAACAGACAGACCAAGGGGGTGTCATGGGAAACTGAGGCACAGACAGGGGAAAGGGACTCGCCCAGCAGAGGCAGGAATAGAACCCAGGCGTCCTGACTGGCAGCCCTGTCTGTTACGACAAGCCCTTCTATTCTGTGCGGCCTAGGAGACCGTCCATCAGCTGGGCAGCCAGGCGGTTCCGAGTTCTAGTGCTGCCACCGGGACTGAGAGGCCCCCGACCTCCAGGAGTCCTCGCCATGCCTCACACGGTGCGTTGGTGCCGGGAAATGGAGCCAGGGGGGCATAACGTTAGTGCCCCCAAAGCTGGAGAAAATACATAATTTTTTTGCTTTACATTGTTAGTATTTTTTGGTGTCGACTCAGAAAAGCATCTCAAAGAGCCCTGGTCCCTGGTTCCCCACCCAGCGGTGTCGCTGTATGATCCCTGAATCCCCCGCCCCTCACACGCGCCCACACACACACACACAAACTGCAGTATATTGACTGGTCCCTTTTCTCCCAGCAGCCCCCTACCCCACCCCCCCAGTTTCAGAAGAGCTGATCTAGGTGCTTTACTGGTAGTCCCCCACTAGGGGGCGTCCTATAGCAAGTGCATCCCAGCCAGGCTGCAGTACCACCTGTCTCCACCAGGGAGCGCCATGCAACACCGTAGGGCCCCTCCCCACTAGGGGGCGCCCTGTAGCATCAGCGTCCCAGCCCTGGGGGGACATAAATGGCCACCGGAACGGCCAATGCCGCCATCCACCAGCAGGGGGCGACAGCCAGGCCTCCCGCAACACCAGCAGGGGGCGCCGCCACCGGGCACCAAAACTCCTCCCCCAGCTGGTTGGTCACCAGAAGCTCCGCTTCCCGGGTGCAGCAGTCCGAGGAGTAGGTGACCGCGACAGCCATCCCGTCGGCCCGGTGGGGCAGGGCCACGCTTCCGGCCAGCACCGACCGGATGCCGGCCCCGTCCCAGATCCGCAGCCCGGCTGTCCAGCGGCGCTCGCGGCAGGGGGACCCGGCTGGGCCGCAGGTGCCAGCTGCCCAGGTGACGTTGCAGGGCGGAGCTGTGCGAGTCGGTGTCTGCGGGCAGCAAAGGGCAGGGTGGCAGCGAGAACAGGGAGGGTGGGGAGCACCGGGACAGGACCCCGGAGGCTAGGGGCGCGCACGGAGATTTTTTAACACACAGCTAGGGCGATTCAATGCTAACAACTCACACAATTTGGGGGTATTTCATTTCCTCCGGTTTTTCCCTTAACGATTCACAAAGCTGGCTGGGAGTGCAATGTCCCTCATTTTTTGGGGGGATCTCACATGATCTCTTCGCCTTTCGTTCCCTGCGCTCTACAGAAACAATGCCCACAGTGGCTGGGCTGTTAATCGCCCTGGTTTTATATTAAAACATCACAACGTGGGGTGGGTTTTTTGGGCCATTTCGTTTCCACAGCTTTTCTGTTGACTGGCGCCAAAGTTGAATGGCCTTTAACTGACCTAGGGACAACTCACAACGTTGGTTAATATTTCACGTCCCTGGTATTCTATTAACGCCTCTTTGGCATTTCATTTCCTTCGTTTTACAGTGAAAACTCACAAAGTTTTTTAAACATTTTGTTTCCTTAGTTTTCTACAGGCAAATCACAAAGTTTATGGCATTTCGTTTCCCTGATTTGAAACGAATTCTTCCAAATTTGGGGAGGGGGAGAATTTAAATGTCCCTGGTTTTCTCATAATGCTGCACCAGGTTTGGGGGTATTTCATTTCCCTAATTTTGTAACAACAATTCACAAAGTCCCTAATTTGAAACCAATGATTCACCAACGAATTTGACCTGCAATTTCCCCCGTTTTTGCTTCACGACTCAGATGTTTCCAGGTATTTCAATCCTGCATTCCAAATTCTTTTCTTTCATTATTTTCCAATATTTACTTATTGCAATAATAATATTTATTGCATTATTTTATAATGATGATTCCCAGGGTGCCTTGGGAACGAATTGCCCCAGTTTCTACTCACAAAGCTCCGGCACCGGCGGCGTTCCCTGGTTTTTTTCAGTGCCTCACAAAGCTTTTTGGCATTTCTCTGGGAATTTTTCTAAAAGACCCACAACATTTGGGCCGTTTCCAGCCCTGGGTTTAATTTCAGCAACTCATGAGGTTTTGCTGGCGGCTATTTCATTTCCCTAGTTTTTGGTTTACCAGCGAAGGGCCCCTGCAGAGCCACCTCCTCGGTGCCATCTGCTGGCCGCAGCCGCCCCCACGCCCCTGGACTCACCAGAGGCCGAGGCATCACCAAGAGCTGGAGGAAAGCGAAGTTGGCGCCTCCCGCTGGGGACAGGGGGTCGGCGCGGAGGGTGACCGTCACAGCCGAAGCGGGGCTGGCGACGTCGGGCACCTGCAGCGAAATGACGCCCGTCGCCGTCTGGTTCCTGCCCAGCCACAGCCTGCGCCAGAGGAAAGGCAGCGTTGGGGGCGGTGGGGTGGATGGGGACGGGCGAGGGATGGAGGGAGGCGAAGAGGGACAGACGGATGCCAAGAGCTGGGGGAAGGAGGGACGGGCAGACAGACAGACAGAGGAGCGTGGACAGATAGAGCCCCGGCAGCCCCCCTGCCCACCCCCGGCGCGTTACCGTGGGCTGGAGGTGCTGACTGGGTAGCCGGGGTCGCTGCTCACGGCCAGCCCCAGCTCCTGGGGCGCTCCGGGGTTCCAGACCCGCCAGGCCACGGTGCCCATCTGCCCCGGGTACAGGGGCCCGCTGCTGCTCAGCTGGGGGGGGAGACAGTGGGGGGGAACTGTGGAGAGCTGGCTCTGGGGTGCGGGAATGCCACATGACACCCCCAGTGCAGACCCAGACCCCTCCCTGCAGGACAGCCCCCCCAAAGTCCCCCAGCCCCCACCCGTTGCACCGCCCCCCCAAAGCCCTCTGGCCCCCTCCCTGTGGCACGGCCCCCCCAAAGCCCTCCGGCCCCCTCCCTGCAGCACGGCGTCCTCCAGAGCCGCCCTGGATTGGCAGGACCCACCTGCAGCAGGAATCCCACGGCCGTGCTGACTTGGGGGGCTGGTCTCTGCAGGTGCCGGCCCTGGCTGTCGGACCCTCGCAGGATCAAAGCAAAGGCCCCCTGGGGCAGGGTGGGGGGCAGATCTGCCACGTACGTCCCCGTCCCATTGGCCCCTTCTCGAAGCAGCAGCTCCCCCCCCAGTCGCCGGCCCGTGACGGGGTCGGCCAGCTCCACCGCCTCCATGCGGAGCGAGTCCCCGCCCGGCCGGGTCAGCCCGGTCACGGTCAGGACCAGCGACATCGGCAGCCCTGTCGGGTCAGAACCAGAACCAAGTCCAGGCCCCCATCGAGACAATCGCCTACCTTGGCTCAGATGCGGCCACTTCTGGGGTGGGGCAGCTGGGGAACAGCCACATATAACGTTGCCCGGGGATGGCTCGCCCGGCACTGAAATGCAGCCACCTCTGGGGCAGGGTGACTGGAGAACAACCATGTATAACGCTGCCAGGGATGGCTCACCCAGCGCTGCGATGCAGCCACCTCTGGGGCAGGGTGACTGGAGAACAACCATGTATAACGCTGCCAGGGATGGCTCACCCAGCGCTGCGATGCAGCCACCTCTGGGGCAGGGTGACTGGAGAACAACCATGTATAACGCTGCCAGGGATGGCTCACCCAGCGCTGCGATGCAGCCACCTCTGGGGCAGGGTGACTGGAGAACAACCATGTATAACGCTGCCAGGGATGGCTCACCCAGCGCTGCGATGCAGCCACCTCTGGGGTGAGGTAACTGGAGAACAGCCACACAGCAGCTTGGGAGAGGAAGTGAAGAGAGATGCCCGCAGCTGAGTGAACCGAGGCTGGAATCTGGCCAGACACAGGGGTTCACACTGCAAAGGGAGCGCGCCCCTGCACATACCTCTGACGGGGCGACTCTCCAGTTTGAAGAGTCCCGGGTGGGGTCCCTCAGCCGGGACAGCGAAGTAGTAGAAGAAATCCAGAGAGCTATTACCTGGGAATGGGGGGGGCACCCGTCAGAGGAGACGCCCCCCTGAGCCAGCCCTAGAGGGGACCGGCCCCCCTGTGCCCTGTTCCCGCCCTGGTTTAACCCTTTCCTCACCTCGCACGTGCACCGAATAGTTGCCCGGCGCCTGCACCTCCAGGGTCCAGCGGCCGACGGGCGGATGGGCTGGGAGCTGGATCCGGTGGAAAGAACCGAGTCGCTGGCCCATGCCCAGGGGGCCGCTGGGGGTGTCCGAGGTCTGTGAGGTCCCTGTGGGGAGAAGGGGCAGATGGGCCGGGGCCAGGACGCACAGATCCCCCCCTCGGTTGGGTGGGGGTGTCCCCCCCCCACTCACCGGTGGGGTCCCGGAGCCGGAAGGCGGTGACGGCCCCCTGGACGGTTACGACGGCCGCATCCACCTGGCTGTCGATCCAGAAGCGGTGGGTCTCCCAGGCGCCCCTCTTCAGCCGCCCCCTCCGGGCCAGCCCCCTGGGACCCACGCTGCCCCCCTTCTGGTACTGGAACAGGGTCACCTGGAAACATGCCACCCCCCGAAATGCAGCAGGGTCAGAACCGTCCCGGGCACCTGGGTCCTCTTCCCCAGACCCCTTCAAGAGGCGAGGGTCCTGTGGTGCCGTCCCGGACGCCTGGGTCCCCTCTCCCTACCGTGGAAGCTGTGGTCTCCCCGATGACACCCGCCACCTGCCGGATGTTGGCGTTGTCGGTGAAGATGATCTGGCCTCCGGAGACGCGGGCCAGGTCTACGTAGAGGTCGAAGCGATCGGGGGCCAGCACCTCCCGCCTCACCCGCGTCCTGGAGGGGTCCTCTGTGATCAGGAAAGTCACCTGGTGGAGAAAAGCAAGGATGTTCAATGCCCCAGGGAGCTGTGAGACAGCTGCTTCGTTATTGTAGGGCCTACTCACAGTGCTGGCATGGTTTTCATTTGTTATTAAATCTTTATTAGGGTGGTTTGTTATTGTAGGGCCTACTCAAAACGCTGGCATTGTTTTGGTTTGCTATTTCATCTTTAGTAGGGCAGTTCGTTATTGTAGGGCCTACTGAAGTCCCTGGTGTTGTTTTGGTTTATTATTTAACCTTTGCTAGAGTGGTTTATGTTATGGCAGGGCCTACCAAAAGTGCTCTTGTTGTTTTGATTTATTTCCCTCTGTTTGGGTGGGTGGTTATTGTAGGGCCTACTGGAAGTCCCGATGTTGTCGTTTTGGCCAATCATTTCTCTTTGCTCTGCTGGTTGGTTACGGTAGCAGCTCTCGGGCCTCGCTGTGTTTTGGTAGGGTCTCCTAGCCTGCCCACCTTGCACCTGCGCTCCTGGATCAGGGCCTCCACGCTGGCCCGGAGGTGGGCGTCCTTCGCCGAGGCGTCTGTGAAGACGAAGATCTCGGACATGGGGGGCGAGTGCAGCAGGGCTAGCTGTGAGGGGGGGGTAGAGAGAGTTGTCAGGGGAGGCTGGGGGGAGGAGATCCGGAGGCCGAGAAGTGGGGGGAGGCTGCGGGGGGCCGGGGGCCGGCTCCGGTACCTGCAGCGCGGACAGACACATCTCGGGTTCGTCCCCCCCAGCCAGGGGGCTGATGGAATCCAGGAGCTTCAGGAACTCGTCAGCGTCGCTCGTCTTGTGCGCGGGCCCAAAGCCTGGAGGGGGGAAACCGAGGCACGGGAGTGGGGGCGTCAAAGAGTGATCGCCCCGGATCCTGCTTTGCCCCACCCCCTCCCCGAATCCCCCGGCCCCGTCTGCCCCCAGACCCCCCAACTCGCCCTCCCAGTTCCCAAAGCCATTGGATCTGGGGGTCACCGGGGTCGTGGAAGGGCACGAGCAGGTAGCAGTCGGGTTCCTCGGGGCCGCCCAGCCGGCGGCTGACGATCTCCCGGGCCTGGAGCCGGGCGGCGCTGATCTCCTCGCCCATGCTGCCCGTGGTGTCCAGCACAATGCTGAGCCCCGCGCCGGCGCTGAGGTCCAGCAGCCTGTGGGGGTTGTGGGGGGGAGAAGGACAGACAGTCATGAGCGGGAACCACGGCGCGACCCTCGGGGGCGGCCCCGGGCAGGGGTTAATGTTGCCCCATGATCCGGGGCCCGAGTGGGACGTGTGCAGGGCGACGTGGTGCGGGGACGGGGCCGACTGACGTGGGTGATGTGACCCTGTGATATGGGGATGGGGCTGACTGTGACATGCAGGGTGATATAACCCCGCGATCCAGGGCCGGGGCTGACTGTGACACACGCAGGGTGACTTGATCCGGGGACACGTCCGACTGTGACGCGCGGGGTGACATAACCCTGCGATCTGGGGCCGACTGTGACGCATGGAGTGACATGACCCTGTGATCTGGGGCCAACTGTAACGCACGCTGGGTGACGTGATCCGGGGCCGGCTGATGTGCATGGGGTGACATGACCCCGTGATCAAGGGACGTGTCTGACGGTGCCGCAATCGGGGGCTGGGGCAGAGTGTGCCATGCGCGGGTGACGCCATCCCGGGGCCGACTGACGCGGGCGGGTGACGTGATCCCCGGGACCGACTGACGCGGGCGGGTGACGTGATCCCCGGGACCGAATTCACCTCATGAATCGCTTGTCATGGGCCAGGTCCCGCCGCAGCTCGCGCAGGAAAACCAGGGAGGCCTCGCGGGCCAGGGCGGCAGCGGGGCCGTGCAGATAGTGGTGGGGCGAGAAGATGGGGGATGAGCTGTCCTTGTTGATCCCCCCTTGCGGCTCCTGCAAGCGGCTGCTGTCCAAGGGCCCCCCGTGGCTGCATTTCCCTGCCGGGGGGGGACAGGGGAGAAGGGGCCAAATTACCCTCCCTGGCCCCCTAAATCTCACCAGCTTTGGCCCCAACACCCCTGGTCTCCCCAAACCTCCCCCCATTTAAAAAATAATCACCCCCAAATCACCCCACCTAAACCTTGGGGTCACCCTTTCTGATGCACCCCAATATCCACCCCAACCCTGCTCCCCTCTCAAAGGTCCCCCAGAAATTATCAGGGTCACCTCTGCCCTCCCCATCTTTCGTCAGCTGCCTCTCCCCCCACGTCATCCATCTCATTATCATCACTCGACAGTACCCCAGAAATTATTGGGGTCACCTACTTTGCCCCCCAGTCCTTGGTCGCGAGTCGCCTGCTACCAAAATCAGTGGCATCACAGTCAATTATTGGGGTCTGGCCCTCTGTCCCCCAAACCTAGCCAGGAACCCTGTCCCCCTATCTACAAGCTTCCTACCCCCCAGACATCAGTGACACCCCTTAAAATCTTGGGGGGCCCTCCAAGAAGCCTTGGCACTCACCACTCATGCACCCCAAGACCCTGAGGGGCTCACAGCACCGCCCTTTATCCCCCCCAAATCTGGTGGCACCCACAAATTGCTGGGGTGCGTTCAATCCAGACCCTGAAGGCGTGGGAAATTGGGGGCCTTACAGGTGGGTTGGAAAAGGGGGACGTGATGGCACAGCACCCCCAAATCCGGCCCGGCGGAGCCTTACCGGGCGGTTTCTCTGGCTCGGTGCCGAAGTAGCCGCTGGTCAGCAGCCCCTGCTCCCCCACCGCCGCCGGGATGTTCCCCTCGCATGTCCAGCCGGTGCAGGTGCTGCACGTCCGGACGTCGGCTGTGGGAGAGACGGGGGGGGGGAGCACGCAGGGGAGGGGGTCCGAAGGCATGTTCAGGACGCCTGGGTTCTATCCCCAGGACCATCCCCCTCCCCTCCAGCGACCTGGGAGACGTCACCGCTCTGTGCCTCGGTTTCCCCAGGAGAAAATAGACGAAACCAGCTCCGTTAAGACAAAGCGTTTTGGGGGGGAGGTGGGCGCCCCCCCGATCTCTAGTGGCTGCCGGCCCAGAAAGAAATCTCGGGGGGGGGGAGCTAGGCGTGACCCCTCCCCAGTTCACCAGGCCCCCCGGGAACCCTCCCCCCCAGACCACGGGACGGGGTTAGGGGACACCCCCCCCGAAACCGCCCCCCACGTTTCTTCTTCGCGACCCTGCCGGGCCCAGCCGTCAGCCGGGCCCCACTGAACGCTTGGGGGGCTCCGGACACAGGGGTCCCGCCCAACGCAGCAGGGGGAGCCGAGGGCCCCAGGCCCGGGGGGGGGTCGCTGGTACCTCCTGCGGTGTGGCCGAGCTCCCGGCCGGGCTGCAGCAGGTCCGGGTGGACGTGGCGGTGTCCCAGTTCCACCCAGTTACTGTGGCTGTAGAAATCCTGCCGGGGGGGGGCGGACAGCGGAGGAGGAAGGAGGGAGGGAGGGAAAGGGACCGTCAGAAGCCAGCCCCACGGGTCAGCCCCACGGGCCCCACCCCAGGCCAGGGGCGCCGGCTGCCCTCCCGGTGCGGGGACGGGCGGACGGAGCTACGGACAGAGGGAGGGGACGGGGCGGAGAGGGAGGGACAGACGGAGGGGGACAGAGAGGGATGGGCGGACAGCCAAAGGACGGACAGAGGGACGGACAGACAGGGTCCGGGGTGGACAGAGGGCACGGACGGACGGAGAGATGAGGGCAGGGATGGATGGATGGACGGCACGGACGGATGGACAGACAGACGGACGGACGGACGACAGACGGACGGAGAGAGAGAGGGATGGATGGATGGGGCACGGACGGATAGACGGACGGCGGGCAGGACAGACAGACGGACGGACGGACAGACCGGACGGACGGAGAGGACAGGGATGGATGGATGGACAGCACGGACGGATAGACGGACGGCGGGCAGGACAGACAGACGGACGGACGGACGGACAGACCGGACGGACGGAGAGATGAGGGCAGGGATGGATGGATGGACGGCACGGACGGATAGACGGACGGCGGGCAGAGCTGGACGGACGGAGGGACGGACGGGGGAGGGACGGACGGACGGACAGACAGACAGACAGACTGACGGACGGACGGGGGCAGGGACGGACAGACCGGACGGACGGACGGACCTGCAGGCTGTGCAGCACTTGGCCCAGGCAGCGGCGGGCGGGCCGGTACTGCTCGGCGCCCAGGGCCTGCAGCAGGTCGCGCCGGGCGCTCAGGAGCCGGTTCCCGGCCGGGCGCAGCCGCTCGGCGTCGAAGTGCAGCTGCGGGTCGCTCCGGGCCGGCGCCGCGAAGTCCAGGGCGGCGTTAGCGACCGTCACCTCGGCCAGCGCCGCCCGGAACCGCCGCGCGGGGGCGCCCGGCCCGTAGTAGGCGGCGAAGAGCTGGTCCGCCAGCAGCGGCCGGCCCTGGGGGGAGCGGCGTGAGAGCGGGGGGCGGGTGGTTCGGGGGGGCGGGGGCCGCGGGGGGGCGCGGGGACCGGCTGGTTCAAGGGGGCAGGGGACCGGCTAGCTCGTGGAGGGTGGGGGGCTGGCTCCGGGGGGCCCGGCTGGCTGGGGGGAGGGGGCGGGGACCGGGTGGCTTCGGTGGGGCCCGGCTGGTTCAAGGGGGCAGGGGGCCCGGCTGGCTCGTGGAAGGTGGGGGGCGGGCAGTGGGGCCCGGCTGGCTGGGGGTGGGGTGGGGGGGGCGGGCGGTGGGTCTCCCCCCGGCTCACCTCGAGCTCCTCCCAGGCCGGGCCCCGCTCCCGCTCCCGGCCCCGGGGGGGCGGCAGGCCCCGCAGCAGCTCCAGGGCGGCGGCGAGCAGCGCCTCCTCCGTCAGGTCCTGGTGGGTGAACGAGCCCCAGGCCGCCGCCATGGCCCGGGACCAGAAGTTGGGGAAAAAGCCGAGGGCGCCGGGGGGCGCCAGGAGCAGCAGGGGCAGGGCCCAGAGCGGGCCCCACCGCGCCATGGGGCTGCGGGCAGCGAAGGGGGAAGAGGGTCAGGCGCCGGCCCGGGGAAAGCGCCCTCCCCCCCCCAGCACCTGCCTCATAGCGCTGGAGCGGGGCCAGCCCCCCCGTCTTATCTCGGCGGAGCAGGGACAGAGCGAGGCAGGGACGGTCCCGGACGCCTGGGTCCTCGTTTATCTCCCACGCAGCTGCCCAGGCAACGCCCTCAAACACACACACACACACACACACACACACCGCCCGACCCACAGGTGGGGGTCCCGGCCCCGGCTGTGTGCCTAGCCGGGCAGGAAGCCCCCAAATCCCGCCCCCAGCACAACCCTAGAGACACTAACACAACCCACCACACACACGGAGCCGAGCACCTCCTAGAGATACACAACACCACACACACAACACAGCATACCTAGCCACACACAACACCCACCCCCCCAGACACACAACACACCACACCTAGACCCACACCACACCACAGCATCCGCACACACGTCTTAGAGACTCACAACGTCGCACACACCCCAACAGCTGCACCACACACAATCCCCTGGAGACATGAAGGTAACGCAGCACAACACACACACACACACACACACACAACCTTCCCGCTACACTCCCTGGCCTTGACAACAACCCCCACGCACCCACACCTATGGCCACAACACAGCCCCCCCCCCCCCCGCCACAATCCCAGCCGGCAGGGACACGGACACACACACACACACACACACACACACAGCCCGACACACAACACACCCGACACCCGCAGAAATCCCTAGAGACTAACACAAACACCCCCACGCCCCCGGACGCCTGGGTTCCCTTTCTTCCTCCCTCAAGCTGCTCCCCCCAAATCCCAAGACCCCCCAACAACACTTCACCCACGTGAGGGGTGCCTGGCCAGGCCTGGCCTGCCCCCCCGCTCAGCCAGGGGAGCCACCCCAGAGCAGATCCCCGGCCCCCCCCAACCCCGCCGGGCTCCCCGCACCTGGCTGGCTCCGTCCTTCTCCGTCCGTCCTCTGCCGCATCTGACTCCTGCCCCCCCCCCCGCCGTGCAGCTCCCGGAACCGGCTCCAGCCACAGCCCAATCTGAGGGGGGTGGGGGGGACGACCTGGGCTCCGCCCCTCCCTGCCAGGGGGCGGGGGCTCCCTGGCTGGGGAAATCCCACCGGGGGAAACTGAGGTACAGAGCCAGGGACAGAATGCAGGAGTCCCAGCCCCCCAGCCCTAGGCCACTAGCCCCCTCGCCCTGCCCCAGACAGCTGGGTCCCCCTAGCGGCGAGAGCCCTGTGTTACCTGCCCGGATGCCTGGGTCCCACGCCCTCCCCCCACCCGCACTGCTGCTCAGCGGGTCCCGGGTCCAGAGCTGAGTCACCCCTAGGCCCTGGCAGAGGCGGGAAAGGGGGCTCCAGAGGGTGCCCAAAATGCAGCTGGCCCAGCCCCACAGTTGGGGGTCAGGGGTCCAGGTGGGGTCTTGCCTCCCTCACTCCTGGCTCCCCCATTTAACCCCCCTCCATTACAGCCCCTGCCCCCTTCCGCCCCCCGCCCAACACCCCAGCTCCACTCCCCCGCCCAGCTCCCAATGCCTCCTTGGCAGTCCATCAAGCCACCCCCCGCTGGCTGATCAGTGCCCCACACTGGTGGGCCCCCAGGGTGCATCCACCCCTCCTCTCCCCGCCCCGCCCCGCCCCAACAACTCCCCCAGGAAGCTGCAGGCAGTTTCTAAGTCAGCAAAATATTTTAATGTCTTCAAAGAAAATAGACTCCGGGGGGGGGGGGGGGGGGGGGGGGGAATCAGCAAGCGGACAGGGGTTGAGCCAGCTGTGGGGCAGCCCCCCAATGGGGCGGAGAATGGGGGGCAGCCCCAGGGTCCGTCCATCTCAGATCATTCTCCGGAAGGTCTCCATGGCCTCAGCCACCTTCTGCAACTCCGCCCGGCTCTGCTGCAGCTGCAGGGATAGGCGGGCCAGCAGTGAGGGGTGGGGACAGGGCAGCCCCTACCCAGCCCCACACCGAGCCCCTCCACCCACACACCATGGCCCCAGCACCACCCATGGCAGGCTCCCAGAAACACAGCACCCCCTAGCGCCCCAAGAAGGGATTACCCTTCCTGACCCCGGCAGGCCCTGGGGCCTGAAGCATGAGGGTGGGAGGCCCAGGCCGGGCTCCCCAGGGGCGCAGGCGGGTACCTTGGCAGCGTCGGCTTCCTGGACCTTGGGGGGCACCTTGGCGCTGTAGTCGGGGGTTTCCATCCGCTCCTGCAGCCGCTCGATCTGCTTCTGCAGCTCGGCCTGCTTCCCAGCCAGCTTGGAGACCTCCTTCTCCGCGTCGATCAGACCCTGGGGGGGAGGCACAGCGCCCCACGGTCAGCCAGCCGGCCGCCTGGGTCCCGCTCGCTGGTGCCGGTCCCCTAGGGGTGAGCCCCGTTCCTGCGCGGCCATCCCGGACGCTGGGGTCCCGCTCCCTGGCCCTGTCCTCAAGGGGCGAACCCCATCCCTGTACGGCCACGCTGGACTCCTGGGTCCAGCTCAATGGCTCCCGTCCCCTAGGGGTGAGCCCTGTCCCGGACACCTGGGTCCCATTCCCGGCTCCAGCCCCCCTAGAGGTAAGAGCTCTGTGCCGCTGTCCCGGACGCCTGGGTCCCGCCCCCAGCTCCTCTGACCTTCAGCAGCAGGTGGACAGTGCACTTCTCGGAGGCGACGGCCACGGCGCAGCCAGCGGGGGGCGCCTCGCCCGGGCCCAGCACCCGCACCTGCCCGCTGGAGGAGAGGGTGCGGATGTAGGCAGAGCAGCTGCTGGCCGCGCCGGCCGTGCCGGGGTCCAGACACTGCAGGAAACCTGGACGGGGGGAGGGGGTGAGAAGTCAGGGGGTGCCGGGGGGGAGGGGAGAATCTGCCCCCCCCCCCCCGGCTGACACCTACAGTCGGCTCTGGTCCGGGTGAGGCTGTAGTCGGCGCGCAGGGAGCGCACGGCCCGGACGATGCCCAGTGCGAACTCCACGGTGCCCTCCAGCCCCGCGTCCCGCCAGCAGAACTAGAGCGGAGAGGACAGGGTTAACAGCGCGCCCCTCATTCCCCTCCCGCCCCCCCCTCCCCGCCCCACGGCCCGGTTACCTGCTCGGTGCTGGGGTAGGGGCTGACGCAGATGCTGGGGGGGCCGCGGGGGTCGCGGCGGGGCAGGCGCTGGAACAGCTCCTCGCTGACAAAGGGCATGAAGGGGGAGAGGAGACGCAGGCCGGCCTCCAGGCAGGTGTAGAGGGTGCAGCGGGCGGCTGCCACCCCGGCCTCCCCCCCGGCGAACACCGGCTTCAGGCACTCCTGGGGGGTGGGGGCAGGTCAGAGCTGGTGCCCCCCCGGAAGGGAAAAAATCCCCACGTCCCACCCCCAGCCAGCCAGGCCCCCGCCCTGGGGCTGGACAAAAACTGGCGTCCCTGGGCGGGACGGGCCCCAGGCCCCATTCCCAGCCCTCCGACCCAGCCGCTCCCTTGCACTGGGGCTGGTGCCCCTAGAAGGGGAAAGGCCCCATGTCCTGCCCCCCACCCTGGGGCTGGCACCCCCCAGAGGGGACCCCCTCACCAGGTAGACGTCGCAGAGCTCGTAGAGCCAGAAGTTGTAGATGGCCGTGGTGACGGCCGGGAAGTCGTAGGCCCGGAAGCCGGTGTCGCTCAGCTCCACGGCCAGGCTGAGCCGGCTCAGGATCCAGCGGTCCATCAGGCTCTCGGCGCCGCTGGGCTGCAGCTGGGGGGGAAGAGACACCGGTGAATGGGGAGGATGGTGCAAGGGGGCGCTCTGCGCTGGGGGTCCGGGCACGCTGGGGGGCAGGTCCCGCTTACCTCGGGTCCCGGCGGGGGCTGGAAGCCGTCCCCCAGGCCACGGAGGGCGAACTTGGTGGCATTCCAGAGCTTGTTGCAGAAGTGCCGGTAGCCCAGGATGCGGTTCACGTCCAGGTTAATGTCGCGGCCTGGCGGGAGAGGCCAACGGCGGGGGGAGGCAAAGCGAGAATGTGGGTGATGTTTTGATGAGGCCGACGTGTGCCTCAGTTTCCCTGAGGGCTCAGCCCAGCCTGGGAAGAATTAAGGGGGGGGGGGGGGGGGGGCACCGGGGGGTGCACAGATCTCCAGGGTGGCGTGAATGAGTTGTTAAAGGGCTGGCTGAAACCGACCCATGGCAACCCACCGGCCATCTGCAGGGGGCAGAGCCAGGCCCCGAGCTGGGGAAGGCAGGGGGACGGCCAGGGTCAGAGCAGCGCTTTGGAGAGTCGCCGGCGCCCAATGCCAGAGCCTGGCACCACGTGGGAATTTTTTGCTGTGTCTTTATGGCAACCTGGGCGTGCCTCAGTTTCCCTCTGCGCTGGGGACAGCTGCCCGGTGGGTGCCAAAGGGTCCGTCTGGCCCAGGGGGGTGCATCTCTCGCTGGCAGGGGGCAAACCTGACCCAGATCAACCGAGGGGCCGGAGAGACGGGGAGAAACCCCCCGAGGCCTGGAATCTGGACCCCAAACGACAGGAGACCGGGGGAGATGGGCACCAGAACTCGAGGGCCGGGCTCGGAGTGGTGGGGCTGTCCCGGCCCAGCGAAGGGGTTGCTGCCTGGCCCCCCGGCAAGGGGTGTCTAGGGGTAAGCTGGGCACTCACCCTGCGAGGTGTACGCGCAGAGGGCGAAGCGCAGGGCGTCCGTGCCACATTCCGGGATCCCGTCAGGATAATCACTTTTCTGGGTGTGGGGGGGGAGAGGGGATCAACTCCCAGCCAATCCCGTGATCCCCCCTTCCCTGCCCGGCCCCCCCAAGCTCAACCCCACAGGTCCCCACTTCCCCCCAAGCCCCTCACCTGGCCCTGCTTGGCTCGCTCCACCTCCGCCGGCTCCAGGTTACTCTCCAAGAGCTGCGCATGCAAACCCTGCAGGGCGAGAACGGACACAGCTCGGGACGGCGATGACGGGGGAGAGGGGCCCAGGCTGCCTGAGGCTGCTGAAAGCCTGAGCCTGGCACCCAGAGCGTCGCCACCACCGCCACTGCCCCAGGAATCGCCTCGGGGCCATTCACTCTGAACCCTACTGAGGGCAGGTCCCGGCCAATCCCCCCAAGTTCACGCTGGGAGCCCCCTGCCAATCCGGGCGGTGGCTGGGCTACGTTGAAGGGGGCTGGGTAACATCTGGGAGGCTGAGGGGGGCACCCAGATGTGTCCCCCCCCCACGCCCGTAGCGCTCACCTCCAGCGTGATCCCGCTGATCACGTCCAGGGGGTCGATGACGTTGCCCAGGGATTTGCTCATTTTCCGGCCGTGGGCGTCTCGGACAATGGCGTGAAGGTAAACCTGAAAGACAGGCACGTGGGGTGGGGTCAGGGGGGGGGCGCTGTGTCGGGGGGTGGGGTACATGGGGGGCACGGCGCCCGCTCTCACCTCGCGGAAGGGCAGCTTGCCCGTCAGTTTGAGGCCCAGCATCACCATCCGCGCCACCCAGAAGAAGAGGATGTCGTGGCCGGTCTCCAGCAGGGTCCCAGGGTAGAAAACCTGCAGGTCTTCGCTCTGCCGGGACAGATGGACGGAGCGTGACGGGACGGAGCCGGACGCCTGGGTCCCGTTCCCCAGCCCGCTCCTGGCCAGCCTTCACTGCCCCCCACCCCACCAGGGCCAGGGGCCTGTGCCGCCAACCCGGATGCCTGGGTCCCGTCCCCCGCGTCTCAGACTCACTGGGTGGGGCCAGCCGAAGATGGAGAAGGGGAAGAGGCCAGAGGAGAACCAGGTGTCCAGGACGTCGTCGTCTGGGGAGGAGACGGACACGGAGAGAGACAGACGGACGGCCGTTAGCACCGGAGCCAGCGACCCACTCCAGGCAGTGCCGCAGGGCGCAGGCAGGGGGCGCTGTTATACGAGCAGCTGCCCCTCACTCCCGACCCACAGCCCCCAGCCCCCCCCAGCCGTACCTTGCCGCAGCGAGATCTTGTCCGGGGTCACCCCAAAGGCCTTGGCTGCTTTGTCCTTGGCCTCCCCTTGGCTCCGCCCACTCACCCAGTATCTGCCATCCGTGTCCTGGGAGGAGGGACCCGAGACATCAGCCCCACGGGCCCAATCGCCCAAGCATCCCGCCCTCCCCAGCATCCTGTCCCACCCTCCCCCCAGAGCTCTATCCGGCCTACTCTCCCCCGTTACAACATCCTGCTGCAGTGAGTTCCACAGGGTAACATGCATCCAAGCCAAATTCCCTTGCAACGATTCATTTCCTCCTGCCAGCCCCACTTCTGCCCTGCCCTGATAGCTTTGGGGTGGGCTCTGACATGGATTCACTCCCTCCCCCCAAGCTATTTCCTGGGGTCTCTGCCCTCCTCACCTCTCCCGGGGGCACCGAGGGGTCATCGACGGTGACGAAGTAGGCCGGGACACGGTGGCCCCACCACAGCTGCCGGGAGATGCACCAGTCCCTGGGGGGGAAGGGAGGAAGAGCGTGTTACCCAGGATAATGCCGGCTGGTGGCGGGGCAGGGAAGTGCGGCCACCACGGTGGCACCACGGCCAGTGGAGGGAGGTGGAGCGGCGCGTTAAAGTGAGGGATAAAAGCCCTACTACTGCCGCTGCCAGGGAGGGAGCGCTCCCGACCGGGGATGTGGCGGGGGGGAGGGGAGGCTCACCTGATGTTGTCCATCCACTGGAACCAGGTCTTGCAGTGGGAGGGGGGCAGGATGCGCAGGTCCCCGCGCCGCACGGCGTCGGCCGCCCCCCGGGCCAGGCCCTCGCAGCGCACGTACCACTGTGGCTTCAGCAGCGGCTCCACCACGTCCTTCGAGCGGCTGTGGGGGGGGGGGGGGGGGCGGGAGGGGTAGGGAAGAAAAATAGTCCCTGCCACTTGGAGGGTGTCCTTCCGCCTGCCCCATCACTCCCCCTCACGGGGCAGCTTCCCGCTTGTCCCACCCATATCCCTACGCCACACTGAAAACTCCCTCAGATATCCTTCCATCCCGCGTGACCCCTTCACATATATCCCTCCGCCACTGGGCCCCCCCCCCCCGAGTGCACCCTCCCTGCGCCCATGACCTGCACCTCCTTCCTGCCCACGCCCCGGTATCCTTCCACCGCCCTCCAATATCCCTCCGCCCGTTGAGCTCTCCCTCCGCCCCCCTCCTTCCCACCCACACCCCGGTATCTCTCCGCCCCATCGAGTTCCCCCTCCCAGATATCCCTCCGCCACTGAAATCCACCCTCACCTCCCCCCTCAGATACCCATCCCTCCTGATGCACAGGTATCCCTCTGCCCCCAAGAATCCCTCCACCCCCAGGTGGCTCTCACCCCCTCCATCCCCCACCGTGCACAAATAGATCTCTACACAGTCAGCCCACCCTACGCGTGTCCTTCCACCCCTCAAAATAGTCCTCCCCTTCACACATGTCCCTCCCGCTGGCAAATCACTCCCCACCCTTCGCAGATATTCTCACGCCGCCCAGGATATCCCTCCGCCTTATCAAAGAGTCCCCCCTCACCTGCACACCGGCACCACCATGGGGTGGTCCTTGACTTCCTTGAACAGCCCCTTCCGCTTCAGGGCCTCCGTCACGGCCCCCCGGGCCTCGAACCGCTTCATGCCCTGCATGGAAACGGGGGAGGAAGGGAGGGTCAGACACCTCTGGGCCCTCTGCCAGCCCGGTATCCCACCGCTGCCACCATGGATCAGACCCCTGGTATTCCCTGCCCTAGATCAGGCCTATGAGCCCCCTGCATTGATGTCCCGCTGCCGACACCACCAGTCAAGACACTAGAGCCCATCCAGCTTGGTAACGCCCCCTCTTTCCCCCCCCCGAGCCGCCCATACCAGGAAGGGGGGAGGCACGTTGACAAGGCAGCCGCTGTCATCGATGATGGTGACAGAGTCCAGGCCGTGGCGCTGCCCCACTTCGTAGTCGTTGTGGTCGTGGGCCGGGGTGATCTTCACCGCGCCTGGGGTGGGGGGGCAGAGACCCCTCAATTCGCTGCAGTCCAGGGGCCCCTCCCGCTTTACCCCCCAACCCCGTCCCCGTCCAGCCTCAGCCTCAGCCCACTCCCTGGTCTTTGACCTCCCCACAGACCCTCCCACCACCCTGGGACCCACCCACCAGCCCCATATTCACTCCAATCCCCATGGCTGCTCCCATGACTCTCAGCCCCATCCCAAATCACCCTTGTCCCCCACTTTCACTTGCTTGGCTGGGGGGCTCTTGGGGATCCAGGCCCCGCCCCCACTCACTAGGCCACACCCCCATTGGCTAGTCTTCTCCAGGCCCCGCCCCCACGCACCGGTCCCGAAGCCCATGTCCACGAAGTCGTCGCAGATGATGGGCATGTGGAGTCCGGTGAACGGGTGCAGGACGCGCTTCCCATGGAGATGCTGGGCGGGGGGAGAAAGATGAGGAGGGGGGAGTCACATGGGGGACCCCAAGCCAGCCCCCCCACACCCTCGGGGGTCACCTGGCCCCCCTCTCTCCCGCTCTGGGGCAGGTACCTGGTAGCGGGGGTCGCGGGGATGCACCGCCACGGCCGTGTCCCCCAGCATGGTCTCCACCCGGGTCGTCGCCACGACAATTTCCTCGTCTGTGGGGAGTTGGGGGGAGAGAGAGTAAGACCCCCACCTTGCCCCAGCCCCCCCGAGCCAGCCAGTCCCCACCCCAGGCCCAGATCAGAACCAGCACCCCCTGGAGAGGCCGGGCTCCATATCCCGTCCCCCCCCAGCCCTACCTGAACCCAGGACCTTGTAGGCGAAGGACACCAGCACCCCAAATTCAACCTTCTCCTGGTACCCGGGGACGGGCAGGAGGGTCCGGCCGGGCAGCTCCTTCTTATCCACCTGGGGAGGGAAAGCCAAGATGTCACCCGTCCACCGCAGGTACCTGCGGCCGGATCCCCACCCCCTGCCCCCCAGCCCGGATCAGAGCCAGGGTCCCAACTCCCCTGGGCTCCCTGCCCTACCTCGATGTCGGAGATGGCCGAGTGCAAGGTGCAGGACCAGTTGACCAGGCGTTTGCTGCGGTAGATCACCCCCTCCTCGTGCAGTCGGACGAAGGCTTCCTGGACGGCGTAGGAGAGTTTCTGTGGGGTGGGAGGAGAGGTGAAACTCCTGCCGGAGAGGGGCGGGGGAAACCGGCCCATCCCTGTGTCATAGGCCCCGCACAGCTTGCCTCGAGGGAGATCCTCCGCCCTGCTGAGCCAGTTCCACGCTGCCCCGCTAGGGGAAGGAGATCACGGGGCAGAACCGGGGAAGCTGGGGGCAGCCCCGTGGATGTCCTGACCCAGCCCTGGGGCCGGCGCCCCCCACAGGGGGGGCAGGTCCGTCCTCCCCCGGCGGAAAGCCAGACTCACCGGGTCCATCGTGAAGCAGGCCCTATCCCAGTCCATGGAGGAACCGAGCTTCTTCAGCTGGTGGTAAATCCGGTCGCCCTTCCTGCGGGCAAAGGGGGGGCAGAGGAGTCAGGGGTGCTGGGGGCTGCCGTGCCGTGGGGCAGGGCCTGACCCCCCCGTGACTCACTCGTTCTTCCATTTCCAGACCTCCTGGACGAAGGCCTCCCGGCCCAGGTCGTGCCGCGTCTGCCCTCGCTCCTTCCATAGCTTCTTCTCCACCACCACCTGCGTGGCGATGCCGGCGTGGTCACAGCCGGGGTTCCACAGCGTCGTCTCGCCCCGCATCCGGTGCCTGCCGGGACCCACCGCGGGCGTCAGCGGTGCCGGTGGGGGGGGGGGCGGGACTGTGGGTCGGGAGTGGGGGGCGCAGGTCAGGTCAGGAGTGGGGGGCGCCGCCGGAGCTGGGGGGAGCTGGGGGACGCTAGGTTGGCAGTGGGGGGCACCGGCAGATCTGGGGGGAGCCCGGGGTCAGGGGTCACGGCGGCATCTCACCAGCGGGTCAGGGCGTCCTGGATGGCGTTGGTGAGCGCGTGGCCCAGGTGCAGCGAGCCGGTAACGTTGGGCGGGGGGATGCACATCATGAAGAGTCCTTTGGGGTTCGGGTCTGACACCCGCTGCCGCTGGGGGGTGGGGAGCGAGTCAGGAGAACCCCCTGCTGCGTGTCAGGTCCCCCGCACAGCCCCCTGGAGGGCGAGTCCCTGCCAGCTCCCCTCCCCCCCTGCTGGCTGCACTTGGAACTACCCCACCATGAGTCTTATCCCCCATACTGCTCCCACCCAGAAGGGATTCCCAGCACCTCGGGGTCCCCCCCGATTCCAGCCCCACGGTCAGATCCCGCCCCACTCACCCCGTACTCAGGTTTGAAAAAGCCCTGGCTTTCCCACCACGGGTACCAGGCCGCCTCCACATACTGCGGGCTGTAAGCGTCAGGCATGGCGCCGGCCACGTCTGCGGGGGAAAGACAGAGCCCTGAGCATGGACCCCCACCCCCATGTCCTGACCCCCCCAGAACAGCAGCGATTGGGGACCGGCCACTCCCACCCCCCCGCCCTTTAACCAATCGGGCATTGGTCAGTCGGGCCGTCTGTCCAGCCCCTGAACCAACCCCCTATCTGTCCCCTGCCCCAGACCCCCACCCCACATGTAACTTCCGACTCATGGGCCAGCTACCCCTCCCCAGCCAATCACCCGAAAACCGCTGCCCCAGGTCAGCCAGCCTTAGCCAATCCCCAGCCACCATAGCCAAGCCGCAGTCAACAAGCAGTAGCCAATCAGGCGGCAGTAGCCGTCTGCTGCAGCCAATCAGCAGTAACCAGCCACCTGCACATGCCCGCCAGCTGTTAACAAAGAGCCAGTCGCTGTCGCTTCTCCCAGCACCCAACCAGATCCCAGCTTCTACCCAGCCAGCCAATCCACAACCAGCATGGAGCCATGCCCCCGTGACACCAATGGGGGCGGAGCAGAGCAGAGCTCCACCCCCATCACTGGTTCCGCCCCTCCATAGCCACCTTCCTGGGCCCTGCAGACCTGCCCCAACTTTCCCATTGCTGTGGAGGGCCCTGGGGGTCTAATGCCCACCAGCCCCGGTACCTTTCTTCTCCCCCGGGCGCGTGGGGGCGTTGTAGGTCAGAACCCCGGGGTCCTTCTTCTCCTTCTTCTCGGCCTTTACCTTTTTCTAGCCCCCGTGGGGAAAGGAGAAAAGCAGAAAGAAATGCGGCATGATGTGGCCCAGGGACAGTGGGGGGCACTCTCCCCCCAGTCACTGCTGGGCCCAGCATGCTCATTGCAGACCCCCTTGTACATCTCTCCCAAAGGCCATGGCGGGAACCCGGCATCCTGGCCAGACCCCGATCCCCCGTCCCAAACGCTTACGTGGCGTTCTGCGTGGCAGTCCCCCAGCCGCGCCGCCCTGCCCCAGAGCTGGCTGCATCTCAGCATCAGGCGAGCCGTCCCCACACAGCATTCTGCGTGGCCGTCCCGCCCCAGAGCTGGCTGCATCTCAGCATCAGGCGAGCCGTCCCCACGCGGCATTCTGCGTGGCTGTCCCGCCCCAGAGCTGGCTGCATTTCTCTCACCTCCCCTTGCTGTTGCTGGCTTTTCTCCTTCTTCTGCTGGAATTTCTCCAGCTTTTCTTTTTTCTTCGCCTCTTTCTTCAGCTGGGAGGCACTTTTGGGCAGGGCCTCACCAGGGCCAGGGAGTGACCCAGCTGCTGGCCCCATCTCTGCAGGCGCCGCAGGCTCTTAGGAAAATAATCAGGCCGGAGGGGAACCATGAGCCCAGCTAGCCCGGTGTCCCATGATTGCCACCATGAACCTGACCTATGGGGCAATCCAGCCATGTACCCCCCACTCTCACCCCTCCCCCCCAGCCATCCAGATCAGACCAGTGGAACAGCCATGCACCTAGCCTGGTATCCCCGCACTCTCCTTGACCACCCCTCAAATCAGATCAATGGGCTTATCCAGGCTGGTATCCCCCCCAGATCACACCCATAGGCCCATCCACTCTGGTATCCCACTCCTGCCACCATGAAACTGAGCCACGGGTCACTCTAGCCCAGCATCCTCTCAGTGACATCCAGTGGCAGGCAGTTCCGCAGGCTACTGTGGAGTATTGCAGGCGGAAGAAGGGTGGACGGGGTGCTCTGGGCAGATGCTGGGGATCACTTACCCTGGGTCCCCGGTCTGGCAGCCTCACCCCTGGGCGCCCGCTCGCACAGCTTCACTGGCCCCAGCACGGCCTGGAACTGGGGCTGGTTGACACAGGTCAGGAACCAGCGGATGACATTGGGGTAGGGGGCCCGGCTGGGGGAGTCCAGCACCTGGGGAAAGACCATGACAGATTGGGAGTAGGTGGAGAGAAACCATTATCGGTATGGGGGGCAATGGAGATACCATTACTGGAATAGGGGGAATAAGGAGATACCAATAGTAGCCCAGGGTGGAGAATAAGAGACAATCCTTATCAGAAGGGGGGGCACAGGGGAGATACCATTATTGGAGTGGGGAGAATATCAGGCAGTACCATTATTAAAGTTCAGAAGGGGGAAGACAATATCAGACCATACCATCATTACAATGGGAGGAAAAGAAGATACCATTATGGATATTGGAGGAGAGAGACAATATCAGGGGACACAATTATTGGAAATAAAGGTCAGGGTGGCGGGGGGAACAAGACGTGTTTCCAACCAGAACTGAACATCTGGCCCCACGCACAGATGGTGCCGCATCCCTCCCAGCCCCCTGACCTCTAGGAGGTCTTAAGGGACGCCCCACCCAATCCCTGCTCCCCAGTGTGTGGGGGTATCTTGCCCTCTCTGTCCCCCCCAACCGCCCCACCCCTCTCCCTCCCACCCAGCAGCTGGGAGAGTGGGTCGGAGAGGGGAGGGGCCCACAGGAGAGATGGGGAGCTCAGGCACCCACGTATTTGTAGGGCAGCAGCAGGGCACAGGCCACGGTCACGTCCGCCAGCGTCACGGCCTCCTCCACCAGGTACGTGCGCAGCTTCAGGTGCCCGTCCAGCACCCCCAGCACCCGGCGCAGCTCGGCCCCCGCTCGCTCCACCACCTGGGCAGGAAGAGACAGACGCGCAGGTAACGCAACACAGATGGGACCCAGGAGTCCGGGCTCCCAGACCGCCTCCCCCGGCTCTAATCTTATACATCCCTTGCCTCCAACAGATGGGGAGAGAACCCAGAAGTCCCGACTCCCAGGCCCCCTTGCCTGCTCTAACCACTAGACACCACTCCCTTCCCCCCAAGAACCGAGTCCTAGCACCCAGCCCCCTACTCTAACCACTAGTCCCCACCATTCCCCCCCCCCCCAAGAACCCAGGTGTCCTGGCTCCCACCCCCGCCTGCTCTAACCACTAGCCCCCACTCCCCCGCAGAGAACCCAGGCGTCCTGACCTGCTTGTCCTGCTTCGCCAGGCCCAGGGCGGAGAAGGTGGCGGCGCAGGCGGCGGGGGCGATCTCCCCTTCGGCATAGCTGACCCACTGCCGCACCCGGGCGGCCCCCGCCAGCCCCTGGCCCCTCAGCCGCTCCGGGGCCAGGAGATGAGCGACGGCGGCCGGGCCCCAGACCCAGGCCCCCGGCCGGCTCTCCAAGGCCGGCAGCTTGGCCGGGGGGCAGGCGGCGGGGGTCTGCGGCGGGGCCCCCGGCTGGGGCAGCTCCACCACCTCGGGCGGCGTCCGGGCATAGCGGGCGGCGATGAGGACCCGCTGGTTGTGGAAGTTGTCCGGGTGCGGGGCGAGGTACAGGGTCGGCATGGCGCGGCCGAGCGCTCCGGAGACAGACCTGGGGACGGACGGACGGACGGACAGACGGGGCAGGTGAGACACGGGGGGGGCTGGGTCAGTGGGGCGGGGCGGGGGACGGCTCAGATCCGGGCTTGGCTGATGCAACCTGACAGCAAGGACGTGTCTCCCCCCCGCACCCCACATGGGGGGAGAACTGGGGGGGGGCGAAGGGAGCTGTCTTGTGGGGGGGACAATCCAGGCAGCCCCCCACCCCCCAATGGTCCCAGGCACCCCACGGACCCCAGGCGGCTCGGGGGGGGGGGGAGGAGCAGGTGGGGGGATTAACCGGGGATGGGGGAGCCCCAGTGGGGGGGTTGGGGCGTGGCGGGGGGTGCAGCTGGGGTCGTTCGGGGGGGGCTGTGGGGCGGGGGGTGGTTATGGGGCAGGGGTGGGGTGGCTATGGAGAGAGGTTATGGGGGGGGAGGAGGAGCGGGGGTGGCTATAGGGCAGCGGGGGGGCTGGGAGGGGTGGTTGGGGGGCGGGAGGCACCGGCACCAGCCCCCCGGTACCTGCGCTCCCGGCCCCACGTGTCTCCGTCTGAGTCTGTCCGGCCCGCAGCAGGACCCGCCCTCCGGGCTGCCCGCGGCGCCGCCTGATTCCCGCGGACACCGCCCCCCACGTGTGCCCCGCCCCCGGCCGCCTCCCCCAGCCCAATCCGACCGAGACGCCCGCCCCCCCGTGCCCCGCTGGATGGACGTAGGAGGAGGGGCTAGTGGCTATTTGTGAGCAGGCACCTGCAGAGGCAGCCCCAGGCGGGGACCTCGGCCAGCTGTGAGGAGGGGGTCTTATCGAGAGCCATAGAGCGGACATGGGGCGGGTGGAGAGAGCGGCCGATCCAGGCTCCCAGCAGCGAGAAAGGGTCATGGAGAGGGAAGCCGCTAGGGAGCGACCCCTGGTGCTCGGCGTGTGTCACTGCCACTCAGAGGAGAGCGGAGATCCAGCACACCCTAGGGAACTGGGGGGGAGGGATTACTACTGAAACCTTAGGGGGTATCCAGGGCCCCCACATGGGGGGTGAAGGGTACACTTTACCGGGGCCCGGAGGCCCTAGGGGGCCTGGCCCAGGCTGCAACCCCCATGGGTGTGTGTGTGGGAGGGGGGCCACGTTACACGTTTGTACTGGACATGAAAATATGCTCGGGCCCTAGGGGCACCTGAAGGGGGGGGGAATTATTCAGGCTGGGATTGGCCCGGATGCCTGGGTTCACACACACCCCACCCTTGGTTGCAAGGGGGTATAAATCCCATGAAAATGTCCCCCCCCCCACTGCTCGGAGGGGGGAGGCTGGGTTGCAAGTCCCCCCCTCCCCCTGGCTGGTTTGGTTACTCTACCTGTTTCCTCCCCTAGCCCGGCTTCCGCCTTCGTGGAGATGTAGCACGAAGGACCCTGTGCGCGGGGAGGATTGTGCGTGGGGGGGCACTCACTCCCCCTCCAGAGCTGTCACCTCGGGGCTTTCACATCATTGCTTCCGGCTCCTCTTGGGAGCAGGAAATTTCACTCAGCCAGGAAAAGAACCCAGGAGTCCTGGCTCCCAGCCCCCCCTGCTCTAACCCACTTGACACCCCCCCCCCAACCCTTCCCCTTCCAGAGCCAGGGATAGAACCCAGGAGTCCTGAGCCCCTCCCACAGATAAAGAGCCAGAGACTCAGAGGTGTTGAAAAAGCTTCTGTATGGAATCTGGTGATGAGAAAACAAGATCGGAGGGAACCGGAGCCCCAGGACAAGGACCCCCCGGTCACAGCTCTCCGGGGCCGCCCTTGCTGGGAGAATGGGGGTGTCGGGCTGTGGTGTGGCCCCCTGGTGGCGGGACATGGCCCCTCAGGCTGCAGGGCGCCCCCTGGTGGCGGGACAGGGCCCTTCATGCTGCAGGGCGCCCCCTGGTGGCCCCCTGCTGGCGGGACGGGGCCCTCAGGCAGCCCAGCTTGTTGCGCAGCGAGTTCTTGATGACAGAGGCATTGCTGGGCTGGAACTGGGACTGACCCACGGCATAGGCTGCACGGGGAGAGAGCAGGGGGTGAGTGGCAGTAGGATTCTTCCCCCCCACCATGGAATACCCTTATGATGGACCAGTCCATGTAACCTCTCCCACCTTTTAGTCTGGATGGACCAATGCATTGTAACCTTTCCCCCCTCCAGTCTGGATGGACCAGTCCATATTAACCTCCCTCCCCCACCAAGATGGATGGATCAATCCATTGTACCCTGCCCTAACATCAGCTTGGATGGACCTGTCCATTTTAATCTCCCTCCCCCGCTGCTGGTTGGATCAGTCCACTATGCCCCCCCCACACCCAGGCTGGATGGACCAGTCTATTCTACCCTGGTAGTCTGTCAGGCTGTACCATCATCACCCCCCTACCCTCAGTGCCCACAGATTGTACCATCATCTCACACACCTTCACCCCCGCCCAGTGCCCATGGGCCAAACCATCATCACACCTACCTCCCTCCCTCAGTATTCATGGGCTGTACCATTGTTACCCCCTCAGTGCCTACTGGCTGACTGCCCCCCGGGGGCCGTACCATTGAGTGACCCTGATCCCTGGGCCATATCATCATTGCCCCGCCTGGTCCATACCACTGCCTGGCCCTGCCCCCCAGGCCATAGCATCACCTGACATCCCTCCCACCTGTGCCATACCAATATCACATCCCTCCCTGGGCCATACCATTGACCGACACCCCCGCCCCGGCCATATCATCATTGCCCCGCCCGGTCCATACCACTGTCTGACCCCGCCCCCCCAGGCCATACCACCATCGCCCGTCCCCCGGACTGACCCACGATGGCGCTGACGATGGGGGGGCTGAGGCGGCGCAGCCCGTTCTCCCCGGACAGGTTGCTCCGTGCCTGCTCCTGGCGGGAGAAGAAGATGTCGAGCAGGAGCCGGGCCAGGGCCGTCTGGCTGCGGGCGCCGGAGCAGGCCAGGGCCAGCTGGGCGGGGTAGAGGAACACGCCCCCCCCGGGCACCAGCTCCTGCATCTGGGGGAGCAGGGAGGAGAGGGGGGAGGAGACACACTCCGTTATAACAGGGAACCCTCCCCTCCCTCCCGACTGGCCCCTTCCCTGCCCCCCAGCTCACCCCATGTTTGCGAGGCAGCGTGGGGTCCTCGTACAGTCCGGGCTCTGGCCGCGCGGACCCGCCGTCCGCCTCGCCGGGCAGCTCCATGTCGCCCCCTGCAGGAGAGGGAGACACGAATGACCACTTGCCACCACATGCCTCCCAGAGGACCCAGGTGTCCGGGCTCCCAGCCACCACCCCCATTCTGACCCGCTGGACCCCACTTCACTCCCAGAGGACCCAGGCATCCGGGCTCACCAAGTCTCCGAGCCAGCACAGTGTTCTGAGCCTCCAACTTGGCGTATTGGTTCCTCAGCGCCTCCAGCTCCTGCCGCATCCTCTCGCACTCAGGCCTGGGGCAGGGCTTGGTTGGCCCCGCCCGGACGCCTGGGTCCGCAGGGCCAGGGGAGGGGGGAACACCACAACCAGAGCTGTCCACGCGGGGGCTGTCAGGGCAGGAGGAATGCCAGGTTTCTGAGGACGAGGTGCTCTGCGGGGTCGCCCAGCCCTCGTCTTCCTCCCCGGACACCTGGGTCCTTTCCGGGTCGAGCACCGAGGTGCTGACGTCATTGGCACCTCCTGAAACGAGACAGGAAAGATTCAGCGACTGAGACTTGTCGACCTCTTGGGAAATGGGACCCAGGCATCCAGCAGGGCGCTCGCCCCCCCGAGAGGTTGGAGTCAGGAGAATGGGACCCAGGCGTCCGGGACAAGGAGCAGCACCCACCTCTGTTCTGCTTCCTTCTCCCGGGGGGCCCTGCGTCCCGTCTCCACGTCGCCAGCCGGCGGTGGGGGGGGCCCTGCAGCGTCCCATCCCCCCAGCTGCCCCTGGGATGCCCCCCAGCCCTGACCTGGATCCGCTTCAACTCCTGCCTGTCCCCTGCAGAGACAGAGAGAGAGAATGGAGGAGTGGGGGGCAGACATGGAGGGATGGACAGAGGGACCGGTGGGCAGATGGAATGCATGGGGGGATGGATGTAGAGAGGTACAGAGAGACGGACAGACGGATTGGGGGGCTGGATGAAGGCATGGATGGACAGACAGGTGTGTGGGGGCACGGCTGGCCGGCGGTGGGGTGGGGTGAGGCCGCTCGCTCGCTCACTCACCGCTGAGGGCCATGATGCGGGCGCGGGACAGACCTCGGAAGAGGGGGCAGCGCGCGGCCACCTCCTGGCCCGGCCGGTAGCGGGCAGGGTCCCGGCGCGGCTCGCTCACCGCCGCCAGCTCGATGATGCTGGAGAAGCCTTCGTCCAGCCAGTCCACCAGGGCCAGGAGCGCCGGCATGGAGAGCGCCCTGGGGAGAGACCGGGTGACCCCACGCCACCCCCCTACCCCAGCACCCCCCTGCCCCGCTCCCTGCAGCACAGGCCCCCTAGCGCCGCCCTGGGGCAACGGGGCCAGCCCTGCTCACCGGGGGACAGCGCCCCCTACGTACCCAGAGCCCTTGCCCCCTGCAGTCCAGCTACGGGGTCCGTTGCATTAATGTTAAATCTTGGGGTGGGAGGGCCCCCCGTAGGCCATAGGCCCCCCTTTCTGCAGTGGGAAGGTACCTGGGTTTCTCCCGTTGCCTGCAAATTCTGCTGCTACCTCCTCTGCCTGCAGCCAGCTGCAAAGGCCGCTGGGAAGGGGGGGCAGAAAGGGGTGGGGTCCCCTCTTTTCTAATCCCCCCCCAGCAGTGGCACCAGCTGCAATCAGACCCCAGGGCTCTGCAAATGGTCTGCAAACGAGGAATGCAGGAGGGGTATGGAGGGGGGTGTCCCTATGGTTGTGTGGGGGGAGGAAGCTGCTGCATGGGGGGGGGGGGGAATTGTGGGGGGAAGGGACCAGCCCTGTCGGTGCAAAGCGCTTGCCGGATGTTTGCAGAGTGTTTGCGGGGGGGGGGGGGGGTGTTAACCCCTGGGTGCCCAAGCTGCAGGCCGGGAACCCGGGATGGGGATTCCAGGCGTGTTTATGGGTCTGCAGGGGGGGGGAATTCTGGGGTGAGCAGGGATGGAACCCAGGAGTCCTGGCTCCAAGCCTTCTCCCGCCCCCTAGACCTCACTCCTCTTCCAGGACTTGGGAGAGAACCCAGGAGTCCTGGCTCCCAGCCCCACCCACTATACCCCACTGCTCTGCATGAGGCAGACTCACCTGCCTCCCCATTGGCTAGGACAGCCTCCCCGCCCCTCTCACGCCAACCAATAGGCAGCCTGCTGTAAGAGGAGACGACCAATCTGCAACCTCCAGGGGTGGAATCTAAAGCTGCTTAAAGGGGATTCTTCTCCACAGGGGCGGGGCTTCAGGGGCCACTATGACATCACACCGGAGCTCAGAGCCTAGCCAATGAAGTCACAGCTACTCTTCAAGAGGGCAGGGCCTGATTACATCACCAGTGGGCGGAGCTTAAGTGGAGCATCTCAAGGCATTCCGGGGAAAGAGGTGGCCTTAACTGATGACATCATATTTTTAAAGGGGTGCAACTTGGAGTCTGACTATGATGTAATATTTCTTAAAGGCAAAGATCCCTTTGGATGGTTCATCTGAAAAGGGGCGGAGTTTAGTGATGTAAAACGAAGGGGGTGGGGCTTCCCTCATGACACCCTCTTGCAAAGGGGCGGAGCCGACTGTAATTGTGACGTTTAGAGGAGGCTATCTTGAGAAAGGGGCAGAGCCTGATGACAACATTTATAGTGACAAGACCCCCCCCCAGGCAATGACACAAGGTGAAAGGGGTGGAGCTATCCAGGCAGTGATGTCATAGCAAGTGTTTGATGATGCAACATTATTTAAAGGGACAGATTCCCTTCTGTGTGCAAGAGAAAACACGGCTTCTCATCTAGCACCTGCTTGCCCCTGCCCCACCCCTCCCTGCTAGGGGACCTGCACCCACCAGCTGCATCCAGGGTGCAGATGGAGAGAAGATTAGGCCAGAGCAGGGCTGAGAACCCAGGACTCCTGGGTTCTCAGCCCTGCTCTGGACCCTAGATTCCATGTGTGAGCCTCACGCAGTCACCTCATTCTGTGCCTCAGTTTCCCCTCTGTAGAACATGGATCATCCTAACTTTCCTTCTGTCCATTTACATTGGGAGTTCTCTATTTGCATCATCCCCTTAGGGAGTAACAGATGAACCCAGGCATCCGGGGCCCCTACGTGGGGGCTCAGCTTCTGCTCCGGGGGATGGGGGGAGGAGTAGGGGAAAAACAAAAAATGGACTCCAGCATCCAGGGGCCTGGCTAGCAGCTCCGTATCTATAATGGGGGGAAGGGGCAGAGATGAACCTAGGTGTCTGGGACAAAAGAGAACTGTAGACCCTACCATAAACAACAACAAAGGCTTGTAACCAGGCTCCAAACATTTATTGCCCTGGAGTCTTTGACCCACAAATCAAACATACAAAAAAACACGTAAAAAAACCTTTCATCCCCTCGGCCCAAACCCTAAAACAATCCCAGTCCCCCCCAAACAAGATTGCCCCCCTCCAGGAGAAATGGCTCCCCGGAGCCACCCTGGGGAGTGGAAATTCAAACACCCCAGGATTTTGCCAGCTGGGGAGCAAATGGGGTTAACAGCACCCCAGGATTGGAGTCCCTGCCCCCCCCAGAGATGGGGGGGGGACTAAACACCCTTTGAAACTAGGGAGAAATTAGGGTTTAAAAATAAAAAGGAGGCTTAAATTGCCATAGCCCTGGAGGTGGGGGGCTGGGGCATTTCAGACAAGAAACAAACGAACCCCCCGAGATTTTGCTGGGGGGAGGGAACGGGGGGACAACCCATTTCGCAACCACCCGGCTTTTCATCCAACCAGGTGGCCAGGGTCCTAGATCTGGGGATTGGGTGGGGGTGGCGTTGAACCCAGGCGTCCAGGCGCCTGGGAAGACCACAGCCCCCATCCAATCCTCGTCAGCAGAAGCTGAGCCCCTCCCGCGCAGGAACCCACATGCCTGGGTCCCGCCCCCCCTCAGCTCTGGAGCAGAAGCTTGAGATGAACCCAGGCATCCGGGAGCACCCCTCACTGCTTCTGCTGCAGCGCCTCCTTGCGGGCCGCGTCCTGCAGCAGCTGGGTGTCGACCTCGTCGGCCGGGAGCTGCACGTAGCGCACCACCGAGCCCCGGATGAAGCAGTTCTTGACGGACAGCTGGGGAGAAAGACAGACCGGGGTGAAGGGAGCCCCCATCTGGCTGGGGGCTTCAGGCCCCGCCTCCATCGTGCCCGTGTCTCTGCCCCCCGTCTGCGTCTCTGCCCCCTGCTGGCTGTGGGGGATGGGGGGCAGGAATCAGACCAACCCTGTGAGATTCCCCTCCCCCCAGACAACCCCAGTCCCACCGCTCCCCACTGAGTCCCCTCCCACGCACCCCGCCAGCAGGTCCCTCTCCCGCCCCACGAGTGGGGCTGGCCCCCTTACCATGTGGGGGTACTTCTCCGGATCCGTCACACTGATGTCGGTCAGCTTGATGTTCAAGTACTGGCGGGAGGGACGGACAGAGGGACGGTTAACACCCAGACGGGGGGGGGGGGGGGGGGGGGGGGGTTCTTCATTCCTCTGCCAAGAAAGCAGGGGGGCCAGGAACTGGATAGGCTCTGATCTGGCCCCAGGGCAAGGGGATTGGTTGACTTAGGGCTGGGGGAGCGGAGGGGGGCGGGAGGGGCTTTCCACCCTAGGGGCAGCAGCTGGCTGGGGGGACCCCCGCCCTGAAAAAACCCAGGTGTTACCTACCTGATCCACAGAATGGAGGGTCCCACAGATACTGCAACAGAGAAGGGAGGGGGTTAATACAGGGCAGCGGGGTCTAGTGGTTAGAGCAGGGGGGCTGGGAGCCAGGACTCCTGGGTTCTCTCCCTGGCTCTGGGAGGGGGGGCTGGTGGTTAGCGTGGGCGGGGGAGCCAGGATACCTGAGTTCTCTCCCCGGCTCGGGGGGGGGAGGGGCAGCAGGGGGGCCGGTCAGCCCGGGAGGGGGGAGCTGGGGGTGGGGGGACCCCCGTTCTCACCTCAGGTCGTTCTTCAGCTCCACCACCACGTCCTTCCCCACCAGGGACTTGAAGAAGGAGTAGAAAAGCTGCGGGGGAAAGGGGGGGGGCGGTGAGACCCCGACGGGGGGAGACACGTCGCAGCCCCCCCGCGGCGGGGACACCCCGTCATCACCAGCGGGCCCCCCCCCAGCGGCTCTCCGCCCCCCCCGCTCGGCATGTGACACCCCCCGCACCCCCAGACGGGGGGGGCTCCCCGTCCCTCTCCCCCCGACCCCCGCAGGGGGGGGGCTCCCCGTGGTCCCCCCAGGCGGCTGCTCCCCGGCCCAGGCCGACCTCCAGCGCTGGGGGAGACACGTGACCCGCGGATCGGTGCCCCCCCCATACAGGACCCCCCCCCCGGGGCGGCACTGACGTCACGCACTCACCATGCCGCCGGCCGAGGCGCGAGCCGCGTGGGGGGGAGGGGCCCGGAGCCGAGGCGCGTTCGCGGGGAAGCGGCAAGAAAAACTCCGGTCGCGGGAGGCGGGGCCTCTCCGGCGGCACGTGACACGCGGCGGGGCCGGCAGCGGCCAAACCCGGAAGTGAAGAGGGGAGAGGGGGAGGCGGCTCTTAAAGGGGCCGCGGCCTAGTACTCAAGCTCTTAAAGGGGCCGCTGCCCCCCGGCTCAGGCTGGCTCTAAAAGGGGGTCACGGCCCATTTCCCCCGCAGCCCCGCCCCCAGCTGTCCCTGCGGCTCCCCCAGCCCGCGCCCGGGGCCGCTCCCTCCACGACCCTCTCTGCTCGGGCCCCCAAGGGCCAGCCCCCCTTCCCCCGCCCAGAGACGCCGTGACCCCCAACATGGCCGCCGTGACCCCCAATGCCACAGCCTCTCACCCCCACATGGTACTCGGTGGGCGTGACCCCCAAAGCCGGGGAGAGAACCCAGGAGTCCTGGCTCCCAGCTCCTCACCCCGCTCTAACCACTAGACCCCCCCTCCCCTGCTAGAGCTGGGGAGAGAACCCAGGAGTCCTGGCTCCCAGCCCCTCACCCGGCTCTAACTACTAGACCCCCCTCCCCTCCCCTAGCCAGGGAGAGAACCCAGGAGTCCTGGCTCCCAGCCCCTCACCCGGCTCTAACTACTAGACCCCCCTCCCCTCCCCTAGCCAGGGAGAGAACCCAGGAGTCCTGGCTCCCAGCCCCCCAGCTGGGGAAAAGGGGATGCAGGAGACAGACCAAAGGGGTAGGAAGGAGGGACAGAAGGCGAGGGGGGGAAGGGGAGAGGATGAGGATGAGGATGAAGGCCGGGGAGGAGGGCTGGAGAAGGAGGGAACGAGAAAGTGAGATGCAGAGGAAAGAAAAGCGGGGGATGAGAGAGTGAAGGACAGAGAGGAGAGGGATGGACGGACACTAAGGAAAAGGAGGGTCCCTTTTATCTCGTAACTCCCCTGGGTTTCCAAAAGCTTCCTCCACACTCCCGTTCCCGTAGGGCCCCCACCCCCATCCCAGCTTGCAAACCAGGCGGGGTGCGGAGTAACAGCAGGCGCACGGAAATCCCCCCGGGGAACTCATTCACGCGTCAGTCTAGCAGCCGAAGGCCTGACCCGATCCAGCGGCCGAGAGAAAGTCAGCCTGGCGATACGGCATGAATTGTTAACGGGCAGAGTGGTTAAGCATGGGAGCCATTTCCCGAAGGTCGGGTCTGGTTTAGCCCTTTCCCTGCTCATTCGAAGGGCCGGTGATAAAGTTTTGTTCCCCAGGTGGATCCTTCTGGACGGGATCAAGCCATCCCTTCACCTTCTCTTTACTAAGCTGCATAGATGGAGCTCCTTGGGTCTATCACTATCAGGCGGGTTTTCGAACCCTTTGATCATTCTCATGGATCTTCTCTGACCCTTCTTCAACTGATCAACATCCTCCTTAATTTATGGGCACTGGAGCCAGGCACAGGATCCCAGCAGCGGTCATACCAGGGCCGAATTATAATTAGCATGATCATTCTTATCTTCATTAGCACAGCACCAGAAGCTGCAGCCACAGACCAGGCATGCTTAATGCTAGGCGCTGCACGGGTCCCAGTGCCAACGCGCTCTTCCTCAGCCTTCTTCTCTGCTGCAGGTAACAAGGAAAGCTCATTTAAGGGCAGCAGGGGAAGCGTAAGTGCAAATCGACCAAGTTTTTTGCATTGGAATTTCCTTGGCTTTGTATTTTTATGGCGTGTTCACGGGGGTGAAATGAACCAGGTGAAAATATACACGTGAGCTCATCTCCTCAGCCTTTCTCCACGGCCACACTCTCCTCCTCCTGTTTTCAATGGCTCACACCTCGCACGGTTCCTGCGCTCGTATAAACAATTTTAATGAGGAAAGCCAGGCTGATCAAGAGCCGGATGGGAAGGTGGGGAAAAATTCCGGCATCGCCTTAAATGGCTTGAGCAATATCGCTCCTGGGAAAGATGACGCCAGACGCCCACACCTGTGCCAGTCAAGACCGGATCTACCAGTCCTGGCGGTGATTGTGAAACCTCCACTTTTCTGTGTCCCCTATTCAACTCAGATGCTTGTCAAACAGTTAGGAGAAAAGTGCTCTTTTCTAAAACCTATAACCACAAGATAGGTGAAGGGAAGGCTGAATGCTGCTGCAATTTCTAAGGTTTTAAAAAAAATCCAATAATAAGAAAATCTTTCTAAAACTGAGTATGTTTTATACCCCAATGCTTGACTAATAGTTAAGAGAAAAATACTCATTGCTGAAACCTTCGTTGACTAAAAAACAGGTGAAGGGACGACTGAACGTTATTGCTATTTTTCAGGTTAAAAAATAAATCCAGTATTCAGAAAAGCTGTCACAAAATTAATATGCATTATACTCAAACGCTTGGGTGACAGTTAGGAGAAAAATGCTTATTTCTAAAAAGTTCTCTAACTAACCCAGTGGTTTTCAACCTTTTTTCATTTGCGGACCCCTAAAAAATTTCAGATGGAGGTGCAACCCCCTTTGGAAATTTTAAACCTAGTCGGCGGACCCTGCCAGCAGTCCGTGGACCACAGATTGAAAACAACTGTGCTACGGTAAACACAACCTTTCGCAGACCCCTTAGACATAGTCTGTGGACCTGCCCAGTGGTCCGCAGACCGCAAGTTGAAAACCACTGAACTGAACAATGGGTGAAAAGAAGAATGAGTGTGGTTGCTATTTCTAAGATTTAAAAAGTCCAATATTAAGAAAAGCTAAAAAAAAAATAATACTCAAATGTCTGGCTAACAGCTAGGAGAAAAATGTTTTTTTCTAAAATGTTTGGCTCTTTCTAGTATAAAAAACAGGTGACAGGGACAGTGATTTTTTTTCTTATTACAATTTTTATGGTTCAATTAAAAAAGCCTGTTAAAAATGAATGCTTCTTCTCACATGCTTTGGTTAAACCATGCTGTGATGAATGGCTTCTAATGGGCTAATGATTTGATGGGAAGGGGAAGCTGGAAATCGCGGTGGCGTGTGTTGCAGGGAATGGTGGAGTGGGGAGAAAGAGAGAGACTCACCAACCCTCTCACACAGGTTTAAAGCTCCTGTAAGCACCGGGTGGCAAAGCTGTCAGGGTTTGGGGCTCTCGGTCACGTATTAGCAGCTCCACGCTGCAAACATTTCGCAGCACGACCGTGGTCTCCCTTTCATGACAACCCAACGTCCGGGAGGCTGAGCCATCGGAAAGCAACCAGGCAGCCTAGCGAAAAGAATGGTGGACTGAGATGCCGAAAACTTGCACGCTCCTCTGGGCTCCGTGCCTCAGTTTCCCCCCAGAGGAGAATGACGTTTCCCTCCTGGATGACCCTGGCGGCCTGGCCACAGGATTGTCTCAGTCTCAGCTGCCTGAGGCTAACTAGGAAACCCCAACTAGCAAAAAGCACCAGGATCGATTTTCTAAGGGGCCCTCTAACGACATAACTCACATGGACCCTCCAGCCATTACGCTGGGGGACGAGAGACACCCCCCGGTCTCCCTGCCCCGGCCCCGTCACCCAGCTATTCTGCCCCCTTCACAAGCACTGAGTCCAGGGGCTTCAGACAAAGAATTTCAGTGGGGACAACTGAATAACCTTGGCCAGGCCCTGCAATTAACAAACTCACAGTAGCGGTTAGGTAACAGGGCAGGTGCCCAGGATTGAAAAGGAATGCCCGGATTGGTGGGAAAAATGGACCAATCAGCAAGGCTCGTTTAGAGCCAATCAGAGTGAGGAATCCTGACCAATCAGGAACAACGGGGTTTTCCCGCCTAGCCGAAGAGTCAGTTCCCAACCAGGTCCTCCTGGTGGCAATATAAGAAGGGCCAGGAGAGGGCTGTACTGCGGAGATAATCCCTGGGTGGTCTGCTGGCGAGGTGACCTCAGCAGCTGAGAGCTGATGACTGTGGTTGAATCACTGAGGCTGGGGAATCACCAAGCGTCTGCTCCCAGGGCCATTGGATTCTGGAACGACCTATCAGCACCTAGCGCAGGGGTCGGCCACCAGCGGCCCGCGCGCCAGACGTGGCCTGTGCTCCATGCTCACCGCCGACGCCGGCACAGGGGCTCCAGACCCACTGCCAACACTGGGAGCGTTAAGGTGGCTGACCCCTGACCCAACCCTCGGAGCAGCAGGGACGAAGCAGGTCGCTGAGAACAGAGCCGGCTCCATCCTGGCGACGTCCTCCTCAAAGCACCAAGCGGGAGCTGCTGAGCGCTAAGAGCTGCGTTGGGTTAAAGCAACGTGCACCTGGGCGGGTTGCCAACTCTCCGTACATTTATGGACAGTCAGTAAAAAAATAGTGTACATTTTAACACTGTCTGTAAATCAGTAAATAAATGGCTGGAAACTGGGTAGAAATAAAACACTGTATTTTTACGTGGATTGTCGTCATTCAGTCACTTCTTGTATCATAAAACCACACCGACCATGACTTCGTCAGTGTTCTGTCTTCTGTTGTTCCACACGCCCAAAGAACCCGACTGATCAATTAACTGCGGCTGAAACAATCGCGTCCTTCCAAATTCCTGTGTGCCGGTAACAAAGAAAAATCAACTTCAGAGCTTCACGTCGGTAAAGACTAAAATGCCAGGCTGGCAGCCCTGCAGGCTGACGAAGACCCTGTGCGCTGACTAAGCCTGAACATAAAAATCACTCACCGTACGGCCGTTACCAGCAGATGGCTCCAGGCCGGCCCGATGGACTCTGCGTGTAGACACCTTGGGAAAAATGGCCACATATTGACACCGCACGCTCTCGGGATTCTGGGGCTCATTTTCCATTTTGCTTTAACATTGGCACGTCGACCTTTGCGTATTTGTTAATAAGCCAAAGCCAGTCGGAGATTCGTGGACTGGAATGGGATTTGCACGCTTTCCTTTTACACTGATTCTTGCTGCGGGGTTTGGGCTTAAAATGAAGAAATTAAACGGGGACACTGGAATAACCTCGGCCAGGCCAGCAATTAATAAATCAACAGCAGCTATTAGGAAACCCCGCCACGCAGGTGTCATGCCATAGTCCCAACCTCAGTCATCTTCTGGGAGTTCAGAGTGGATGGGGAGAGAACCCAGGAGTCCTGGCTCCCAGCCCCCCTGCTCTAACCCCTAGACCCCACTCTGCTCCCAGAGCTGGGGAGAGAACCCAGGAGTCCTGGCTCCCAGCCCCCGTGCTCTAACCGCTAGACCCCACTCCACTCCCAGAGCTGGGGAGAGAACCCAGGAGTCCTGACTCCCAGCCTCACCTGCTCTAACCACTAGACACCATTCCTCTCCAGCTCGCCAGTCCCCTCCTCTGTTTTCCAGGGTGGAGTCCAAGTATTCGGTCAAAACCACGCAAGGGACGTGCCAGTGCCCCGTCACCTGACCCTGCTGCAGCAATTTCTGCTTTGAGGGTTGGTCCCAATGTCCCTCAGCAGGACAGCCGCTTCCTCTGGTGTCGGCTCCAGCCACCTCCAACTGTCATCCGAATCGCGGCTGCCTTGGTGCTGCCCGCTGTCCAGTCACTGCCCCAGTCCAGCTCTCCTTTCCTGCCCTACAAAGCCCAGGGTCACCCGAGGAAATTAACAGGCAGCCATTTTGACACAGACCCGAGGAAGTCCGCATGCACACAGCGCGCAGCCAACATGTGGAACTCACCGCCAGGGGATGCCAGGGTGTACAAAAGGATCCCGGTGTACACAAAAGAACTGTTTACATTGCTGGAGAACAGATCCGTTGATCAGCCAAGATGATCTGGGCTGCAACCCCAAACCTCTGACTGCCAGCAGATAGAGACGGGTTATGCCATAACCGCCATCTTGCTCACACTCCCCTTGAAGTGCTGATACTCGCCCCTGGCCCCTATCAGATGCAGGACACCGAGCAAGGCGAAGCATGGTTGGGCCCTGTCAGGTGGCTCGTATATTCCTAGGGCATCTGGGACCCCTACCCAATTCTCTGTCATGTCCAGTGAAACCCAGGCTCCCTTATCCGACCCCTCTGGCCTGTGCTTGTGCTGAGGGTGAGCCCCACACCCCAGGTGTATTTCATGTCATCCCTTTGGCCTGTCCTCTCCCAAAAAGGGGAGCAGGGTTTTATAGTCCCCCTAGTGCCAATCTGAGCTGGATTTCAACCAAAGTGCCCCCAAATGCTCTCACAAGCTATATGCAAATGAGGCCTGGCCCAGCCAGCAGCTTCCCTCCTTCACCAGCAGGTGGCGGCAGCGAGCTCTGGGCACAGCCTCCTGGAGGGCCCTACGTGTCCTCGGTCATACAGCCCAAGGGACCCTGTGCCCCGGTTTCAGTCAGACCCACTGACTCCTACCAGGAGGGTCTGAGGGGGTGGAGACACCGTCCGAGGATCAGGGCCCCCTAGAGGCTGGCTCCCATATGGGAAGACTTGGGGGACGGAGACGCCCCCAGAAAGCAGGCCCCGCCCAGATCCTAGCTCATGCCAGGGGGGGCAGGGAGAGAGAGTCAGACACCCCCCCCCAGAGAGGCCAGGCTCCCCCCAAATCCCAGATCACATGCGAGGGGCAGGGATGGGGAGTCAGACCCCCCCCAGATGGGCAGGCCCCCCCAGATCACATTGCACACACAGGGAGCATGAAGAGGGCCTCCAATCCCCCCAAGACTGGCAGGCCCCACCCAGCTCCCATAAAGGGGGCAGGGAGGCAGGCTCAAATCTGCTGCACCCCCCAATTCCATCTCCCCCAAATTTCCCCCCCCCCCAGCTTGCCCACTGGAAAGAATCACTCCCCTCCCCCCGCCCTACCCCCAGCTCCCCGGGTGAGGGGCGTGTGCCGGGATCAACGGGCAGGCTCCCAACTTTTCCAACTGCTCGGGGGCGGTTGTGAAAGCTCAGCGCGGCTTCTCCCCACCCCGTGACTTCACCCCAATGTGATCGGGCCGGTCCAGGCAGTGGAGGGCGGGGAGGCGGGTATATAAACTCGGGGTCCGATGCCAAGGAGGGGGAGGCAGCAGGGCGACGCCGGAGCCTGGTAAGGATCTCTGGCGGAGGTGGAGGAATGCAGGGGGGGCAAGGCCATGGGGCCAGGGGGCAAGACCATATTTAATCCGGCTCGGTGTAAACATCTCCTGCCGAGGAGCAATGGATGGGGTGCACCGGCTGGGGCGGGGGCTCTCCCCTGGGAAGCAGGGACTTTGACAAAGATGGGGGGGTCCCGGAGGATAATATGCAGCTCACAGCACGCCCCTATAGCCAAAGGCGCCGGTGCCACCGTGGCTGTATCAACGGGAAATGTCGCGTTGGAGGAGAGGGGGGGGTTTCCCCTCTGGAGCTGGTCCTGGTGTGACCGTGGCAGGGCTCCTGGGAAGTGAATCCAGAGCGACCCCCGCCATGGTCAGCGGAGTCGGGGCTGGGCCCTGATCTCCACGCGCCCGGCGTGACCCCGCTGCCACGGGCTTTCTTCTCGCGGCGCCAGGTCCGAGTGGCTGGGCTGGCCCGTCCAGGCCGGCGGGTGTCTGGCTGGGCGGCGGCGGGCAGGTTAGCAGCGGGCGCAGTTCCAGGTCAGGTTCCCATCTGGGGTGAGGGGGCGGCCGGGCAGGGCGGGTTAATGATGCTCGCCAACGCCAGGCCAGCGGGAGGATTTGCCGGGGAGGGGGAAACGGCGCGGCCGGAGCTGGAAACACCGAGCCAACAGCCTTCCTCCGCGCGCTGGGGGGCCTCCCCGGACCGCCCTCGGCCGGGTCACGTTGGGCGCCAGGGCTGGGAGCTGGGATTTTCCGGCCTGGAGGATCTGGACAGCGAAGCGCGGGAGGGACATGACGGGCGGGGGGGAGATCGAGGTGTGAACCTGTTGGGTCAGGATCCCCGGGGCCTGTGTGGACACTCCAGCCCGGCGTGGGACTGACGACATGGGAGTGGGGGAGGATCTGGCCCGGCGATGCTGACAGCCGGCCCCGGTGTTGTCCCCCCTCTAGACGCAGGTGAGCCCGGGCCGCCGCCGCCATGTGCGAGCAGTGCAAGTGCTTCTGTCTCGTGGTGCGCTGGCTGTGGTACATCCTCAAACGGCTGTGCAAGTGCAAGAGAGGTAACGGGGCAGCGAGCGAGCGGGGCGCCCGTGGGGGAGGGGGAGGAATCTAGGGGGCAGGATGGACAGCGGCGTATGGGGCAGACACACAGAGCTGGATCCTGGGGGGAGGACGGATGGATGGGGAGATATTCCTTCTCAGCCCTAAGCGTTCCCGTCTGCGGAGAAGGAGGAATACTGGGAGCCAGGACTCCTGGGTTCCATCCCCAGCTCTGGGAGGGGAGTGGGGTCTAGTGGTTAAGCCGGGGGGGTGCTGGGAGCTCCAGGTTTCCATCCCTGGTTTTGGACTGGTCACTTTTCTTCTCCACGCCTCAGTTTCCCTTTGAAAAGCCTCATTATGATACTTCGCTAGCTCTGAGGGCGGATGACTGAGCTACTCCTGACTGCACTCAGGGCAGCGGGGTGGCTCCAGACTGACGCCCGCTCAGGATCCGGCTCCGCGCAGGCCAGGAACTGCAGCGTTTCCACTGAAACCGGCTGAACCAGCTGCAGACTGGCTGGCTCGCGGAGGCTGATGGCTCTGCTTAGCAGGCGATTGGCCAATCCGTTGGTTTGCCCAAGTCAGGAGGGGACTTAAGCAAGCCGGGCCCAGCAATTCCACCCTGCCCACTCCCAGTCATGGGAGAGGTAAACTGAGGCACAAGGGCAGCTGCAGCTGAGACAGGAGATGCCAATATCCAGCCCCCCCCACTCTAACCACTAGATACCACTCCCCTCCCTGAACTGGGGAGAGAACCCAGGAGTCCTGGATCCTCCCCCGCTCTAACCGCTAGACCCCACCCGCTTACCCCCAGCTCTGT
This sequence comes from Emydura macquarii macquarii, assembly GCF_026122565.2. Taxonomy (NCBI): domain Eukaryota; kingdom Metazoa; phylum Chordata; order Testudines; family Chelidae; genus Emydura; species Emydura macquarii. The sequence goes on from NW_027131482.1 coordinate 213,908, forward strand.
GGGTTTGGCAGTTGAAGACGTGCCCGTCTGTATTCTTGTTGCAGAATCCCGCAGAATCGCCGATGAGGCAACCTCCTTACTGGGTGACAGGCAGAACTCAGGGTCCTGAAGGGACCCCCATCTCCCAGCTCTTCCTTCTGCCGAAGACCCCGCCCCACATCCCCTACTTTGAAAGTGGCTCTGGCCTGGACGCTCCTGTTTGATGGGAGACATGGATGCAGGGTCGGAACCACCTGTGGAAGGAAAGAAAGAACCTGGGGGGCCACACCCCCTTTTAAATCCATCTTTACTACTTCACCCGAGTGCATTTTTCTCTTGGTTTTAATTTTTGTTATAATCGGCGGGGATTGGTGGTTTTTTTAGGCTAGAAATCAGAGCTAGCTGGATGAACCCACAGACAACTGGGGATCACGGGAGAAGATAATGCCCCAGCCTGCAAAGAAGTCAGAGATTTTAGTCTATTACCAAATGAAAATGACGTTTCAACTCCAATGCTGGGATAACAGTTCAGAGGAAACTCATCTGTGTTAAAATTCAAAAGCGTCTCATTCCTTCTAGGAAGGCAGGAGCTTTCCTGATATTTCCCTACCAATGAAAAGTTCTGTAGCAGAGCTCAGCGTGATTATTATCGATACAAAGAAAAGGAGAATGAAAAACATGAGTTATTCCAGGCATTCTATACTATTGATATTTTAAAAATCCAATCATTTATTGTTCTCTGGCACTTGGATAATATTCTGGAGGAAATGATCCCAGTTTCTGTTGGGAAGAAACTAATTAATATCATGCTATTTCTAAAGGTACAAAGACGAGAAGAATCAAAAACTAGCTATTATACCCAAATGTTCAGTTAGATGCTAGGAGGAAAAATGCTCTTTTCCTAAATTTCTGGCTTCTTCAAGCAAACCTAATGGTGGCAGGGAGGAGGAGTAGAGCTGCTATTTTAGTGACTAAATAAAAAAATCCAATAACAAGAAAATCTGTACCCAAAAATCGTGCTTCTTATATTCAAACGGTCCCTATCAATTAACAGCAAACACCCGGCCTTACAAATCCACAAACTCACTGTTTCTTCCCCAGGGGATCAGCGCAATCTTTGCTGCTATTTCAACAGTCCGGCACCGACCCCATAACAAGACAATATTTTAAAAAATCAACCCACGTTATACTCAAACGCCTGGAGAACAGGTTGGAGAAAAAGGCTCCATGTTAGTTAGACACCGCCCCCCCACTTCACCCCCAAATCTTGCTGCCCCGTCAGGGCCACGGCGTTAACTCTGCACCTATTTCTAGGGGTAAACATGAGAAGAAAAGTGCGTTAAAAAGTTCATTGCTGTTATACTCAAATGCTTAGCAAACGCTTAGGAGGAAAACATCCTTGGTTAAAAACTGAAAGCTGGTTCTTCATTGGGGCGCTCCTCTGACTTTGCTGCCGTTTCTGCGGGGAGAAAGAAGCCGAGAAAACTTTTCAAATACCTTCCCCAAAGGGCTTCATCCAGCAAAAGAGGGCCATCTCTCTGGCCAAGGCCGTGCTCCATTGCACCGCGCGGGGTCACCATCGAGGCCCATCGTGCGACGCTCGGACGGGAAGATTTGCAGCCTGAGGAAGTCATTTTGCCTGTTGACGCAAGGCAGACGGGTGTAGAAATAAATCAGAGCTTGAGCTAACGGCGTCACCGGCCTGTGTTTGTATCTGCGCTGGGGAGAGAACCCAGGAGTCCTGGATCCCAGCCCCCCCGCTCTAACCACTAGACCCAACAGCCCCAGGAGATGCCAGGGCCGCCCTCTCACAGGTGGGGCACCCACAGCTCCCGGCCGGCTCCCGTGGCAACGGGCGCGTGGGGAATGACTCCTGCCCGAGGGGGAGACATGGCACCAGAGTCACCCCGCCCCATGGCGAAGGCACTGGGGGGGGGAGGGGGCGGTGCCAGGCCACCACGCTGCGGCTGCCTCTGGGGTGGGGGGGCCCATCCAGCCCCGTGTCTCCTGGCCCCCCCATGGTCCCGGCCAGGCCACGGAAGCCCAGCCCCGAGGACAGAACGCCCCCCCCCGGAGGGGGAGGGGGCACTGGGCAGGGCTCAGATCCGGGCAAGCCCCTCTCCAGGTGCCCGACCGGTGGGTCTCCCTCACATGCCTCCCACCCCCCCCGACTCCCCACTGCTCCCCCAGAGTCTCCCCCTCCCTCCCTCTGCCCCCCCAACCCCCCCACTCTGTCATCCATCGCTTCCCGGCTCCCCTCCCTCCAGATATAAGGGGGGGGAATTCCCCCCCCAGCGCCATCCCGTCACCATGGCGACCCACTGCTGCCTCAACCTCATCCCAGGCCCGTCAGCGCAGGGAGCTGGTTGCCATGGTGACAGCTGGGGGGGGGGCTGGGAGCCAGGACTCCTGGGTTCTATCCCCACCCCGGGGAGGGGTGTGGGGGCCAGTGGTTAGAGCGGTGGGGGGGGGGGGGGCGGGAGCCAGGATGCCTGGGTTCTAGTTTCCGGGGTGAGGGGGGGAATGAAAAGCCCTTTGCTGCATGTGTCACAGCAGGCAGCTGAGTCTCCATGGAGACAGACACATGGATATCAGCTGGGGGGCATGTCACAGTCCCCCCCCCAGGCTGGGGGTCAACCCCTCCGCGGCCGAGGGCATCACCCCACAGTCCACCCCACGGGGTCCCAGAGCCAGACCCAGGGCAAAGAGACCTGGAGCTGCCGCCCCTGCACTTCGATGCAGCTGAGTCTGGGGAGGGGCAGCCGGGCAACTGCCACATAGAACAGCGTCAAATGGGGTTATACGGGGACCCCTCTCCCGGGCACTGCGATGCGGCCACCTCTGGGGCGGGGTGGGTGGGCAACAGCCACATCCAAGGTCCCCGCTGTGGGGTTTGGGACAGGAAGTGAAGGCGACTCGTGGCTTGGTCTTTCCCCCCCTCCCCCGCGCCTGTCTTCAGCCCTGCTTCATTCATAAACACAGCCAGCCCCGCCCCCCCGCTCCGCCGCGGCCCCCCCAGACGGGGAGGGCGGATTCGGAGGCGGGGACCTTCCCCCCCCTAGAGCGATGCGGACCCTGCGCTGGCTGGCGGCCCTGGCTGCCCTGCTGGGGATGGGGCTGGCCCCGGGGGCCGGGGGAGAGGCAGGTGAGGGGGAGCGGTGCGGGGTGTGGGGAGGAGAGCAGGAGGGGCTGGGAGCCGGGACTCCTGGGTTCCTTCCTTCCCCAGATCTGGGAGGCTGCGGGTCGGGAGTGAGGGGCACCGGCAGAGCTGGGGGTAGGTGAGGGCTGGGCTCGCTGTAGGGGGTGAGGGCTGGGAGAAGAGGGGGCTGTGGGTCGGGAGCGGGGGGCCCTGGCAGACCTGGGGGGGTGAGGGCTGGGCTAGCTGGGGGGTGAGGGCTGGGATTACAGGGGGCTGTGGGTTGGGAGTGAGGGGCACCGGCAGAGCTGCGGGTGGGTGAGGGCTGGGCTAGCTGGGGGGTGAGGGCTGGGATTACAGGGGGCTGTGGGTTGGGAGTGGGGGGCCCCAGCAGAACTGGGGGGAGCCCCGGGCCGGGAGAACAGGGGCAAATTTCCGTCTCTGTTACTACTGAATCCGAGATTTTCGCTTCTGATCTTTTGATCCAGCGAGTCCGTGGGATTATGATTCTAAGAAGCAGGGCCAGATGTCAGAACATCTGGGCAGGGGGTGGGGGTCTAGTGGTCAGAGCGGTGGGGGGAGGGGCTGGGAGCCAGGACGCCTGGGTTCTCTCCCCAGCTCTGGGAGGGGTGTGGGGCCTAGCGGTTACAGCGCAGGGGGGCTGGGACCCCAGTGACACCGATTCTGTCCCTCAGGCCCGTCTCCGACCTGTCCGGCGCGGATCCGGCTGAACTGCCTCCTCCGCCGGCGTCAGGGCTGCGGCCCCGGGGGCACCCGGACCTGTGGCCCCTGCCTGGGCCCCTACCGCGAGGACCCCAGGGGGGACTGCGTCCTCAAGAAACCGCCCAGGCGTGGTAAGAGGCCCCGGCAGGGCTGGGGGGAGCCCAGGGCGAGGCGGGCAGGGGCTGTGGGTCGGGAGTGAGGGGCCCCGGCCCATCTCCCCGCGTTTCTCTTGCAGACGAAGGGGCCGAGCTCCAGGCAGGACCCAGCGACCTGGCCGGCCTCATCCGCACCCTGCTGGCCAGGAACCAGAAGGGATCCGCGACCCCCAGGACCGAGACCCCCCAGCACGGTAGAGACTGCAGGGGGCAGGGTGGAGGGCCAGCAGGGGGTGCTGTGAGGTGCTGTGGGGAGGGGCCAGCAGGGGGCGCTATGGTGAAAGGGGGAGGGGCCAGTAGGGGGCGCTGTGGGGAGCGATTGGGGGTCCAACAGGGGACGCAGTGGGGCGAGGGTGGGGGTCCAGCAGGGGGCGCTCTAACACCTTTCTCTTTGCAGCGGTCTCTGTGGGGTTTGACCCCCAGGTCCCTTCTGTGACCCAGACGCCGCCAGCCCCCCCCACAACCCCCCCGCCCTCCGCCCGCGCCCGGACGCCTGGGTCCGACCCCCCCCGCCCGGCTGGGCCCGCAGAGGAAGATCTGAACTCGGGGCCACCACCCCGGCTCAGTGAGGCTGCCTCTCTGCGTAAGTCGGGGGGAGGGGTCGGGAGTGGGGGGGGGAAGCAGGGGGAGGGGAGGTGGCAGCTGAGGGGGGGGCAGTCGGTTAAATTTTCCTCAGTGCTCAAAGGGTTAATGTCCCCCCCTCCCCCAGTGCTGGTGCTGGTGTGCTCCGTGACCGGGGTCTCAGGGCTACTCGTGGCTGCCCTCTGCTGGTACAGGTAGGAACTGCGCCCCCAGCCCCACTGGTGCCCCTCACTCCGACCCACAGCCCCCTGCTTGACCAGACCAGCCCCCCCCCCCATCTCCCCCTCACTCCCGACCCGCAGTCCCCCGCTCGCCCAGCCTTCCACCCCCCTCTGCCCTGGTGCCCCTCACTCCTGACCCGCAGCCCCCCGCTCGCCCAGCCCAGGACTGCCCCCCACTCTGACCCGGCGCTCGTGCCCCCAGGTTGCAGCGGGAGGTGCGTCTGGCCCAGAAGATGGCCTACACGGCGTATCGAGGGACCCATTATCGGTACCACCAGCCCGGAATGGTGAGACCCCCACGCTCACCCCAGGGAGCCGGGGACCGGGGCGGGGAATGGGACCCAGGCGTCCGGGGCGGCAGTTGTTCCCTGCCCATGACCATCTCCCTGTCTGTCTGTCTGTCTGTCTGCCCCCAGTACATGGACACCCGCCTGGCCCAGGCCTGCCAGATCCACCAGTACCAACACCAGAAGAAGATCCTGACCAATGAGGAGTGAGTTCCCGGCACCTCTGGTTCACCCCATAGGCTCTGGCTGGGGACGGGGCGGGCCTGAGGGGGAGACCCACGCGTGTGCCCGGTCCCACATACAACATGCGTGTCCTGCCCGTGAGGGAGCCCCCCATTCCCTTCCCCCACCCCTTGGGCACCCCTGAGTCTGCCCCCACCTGCACCCCAAACTGCTGACTCCCCATTCCCCATGCCCTAAATTGGCCCCTGAAACCAACCCCACAGAACCCCAAGTCCCCCCAAATTTCTCCCAAACCACTCCTCCCCCACACCCACCTGAGTCACCCCCAAATGCCGCCCCCCTCTCTGTCCCCTCCAGCCTTCCCCCCACAATCCAGCCCGGAAACTCTTCTCCCTGAGCCCCCCTCCAACATCCCCCCAGTTTGGAGGTCCCTTGGGTCTCCGATAGCCGGTTTCCTGCCCGGATGCCTGGGTCCCTTGGGGGGGTCCTGCCACCGAGGTGAATCTGCGCCCCTCGCTCCATAGCCACCTCAGCTCCTGGATTCTTGCCCCGATGCCCCCGGGCTGGACCCCGGCCGCGGCCCAGGTCCTGCCTCTTGGGGTTCCTTACCTTGTGTCTGGTTCCATCCAGGTCCCCCCGGAGCTCCCCGAAGCCCGTCCAGCAGCTGTCGACGGAGTCGGAGAACGAGACCGGGGACTACACGGTGTACGAGTGCCCCGGCCTGGCACCGGTAGGGGGCGCTGGGCTGCGGGGGGCGGGGCGGGGCGCTGGGGCTGTGGGGAACAGGGTGCGGGGCTACGGGGAATGAGCTGGGGGCGGCAGGGAGCACTGGGGGGGGCGGGGTGATGGGTTACAGGGGACGAGGGTGTGGTGGGGGCCACTGGGGGGCTGGGGGCTGGGCTTCGGGGGGCAGGGGCGTGGCAGGGAGCACTGGGGGGCGGGGGCGCTGCGCTCTTCCCTTCGCACGGTGCCCTCACTAATCTATTCCTTTGTCTCTTCCCCCGCCGGCTCCCCGTGGATCCCAGAGCGGGGAGATGGAAATCCACAACCCGCTCTTCAACACGGCCCCCGCCCGGCAGCGCTGCCTCCCCTAGGCCTGCCCCCCTCCACCCCAACACTCACCTCTCCCGCCCCATGGAGTAGCACGGCGCCCCCTGGGGTGGGTGGCATCTCCCTCGGGGGGGGGGGGAGGTGAAAGGTCATCATGCTGGTTGGGGGGAGCAGAAATTCTCTGTCCCCCCAACCCCCTGACTCCCCTACTCTTCCTGCCAACCCATCTGCCCAGGGTGCGGTTCCTTTCAGGGGGTGGGGGCTGTGCTATGGGGCTGGTCCATACAGGGGGAAATTGCCTGGGGAGAGCTACATAAGGTAGGAACCATAGGAGGGGTCTTAGTGGGCTCAGGAGTTGGGGGGACCAGATCTCGGGTGACACCAAGATAAAATTGACCAGGGGGCCCTGTATAGGAGAATAGTGACTGGGAATAAATAGTGGGGGGGAGGGGGGAGTTCTATAGGGCTGACAGTGAGGGGGCTGGTGGGTACCATGCAATCAGGCCTTGAGGGGACTGTTATTGAGGTGACACCAGGGACAGCTGACTGCAGGGTGGCCTATACAGGGGGTATATTGACCAGGGGAACTAAACAGGGTAGAAACCATGAGGTTGAGTCCTGCTGGGAGCAGGGCCACTCTGAGGGGGACAGGTATTGAAGGGACACCCCAGGGCAATATTGACTAGGGGGCCAATATAGGGGGATATGGACCAGGAACTGCCCCCCAGACACTTTCCTTCCCCCTGAGACCAAGAGGGCAGAGATTTGGGAGGGAGAGAGAATGATCAGGTCCCCTCCCCACACACATACATGACCCATGAATGTCTGGGTTCTCCCCCCCCCCCACATACCTGTAGTGACGTGTCAGCCTTGCTCCGGTCCTGTGCTCATGTTCATGCATGTTCTGGACTCTGTCCACCCCCGACAGGCAGTCATGGGCCATCCTATATCCGCTGGCGTGTGCTGGCTCACAGGTCACGCGTGTACTGGAGCCGGGCCACGCGTGAGCCTCAAGTCAGTTCGTGTCGGCCTGTGGCCTGACGAGGCCCGTGATGTCCTATGTCATCATACGTGTGCTGGATCCTGGCCAGGCATGACGCGTGCTCACGTCCAGGCTGCCGCGTGCCCCTGGCGTGCAGCTGCCTGGCCACATGGGGATTACACGCGTGTCACAGCCGTGCTCAACCAGGTGGTGGCTAGCTCGTCTGTCAGGGACCCCCCCCCACGCCGGGGCCGCTCTAGGAAAACATGGGGCAAGGATCATCCCCCTGCAGGGTGCGCTGATACACGCACAGGCGGCTTTAACAGGTTCCCATGGGAGACGCCGGAGACCCCTCTGCTCCCCAACTGCCCCCCTCCCGCACAGGCTGCTGTGTCCCCCCCCCCCCCAGCTTTTCCACCCTACATCTGAGTTATTCAAACCTCCAACTTGAAATAAAAGTGAAAAGCAAAAGAGACGCGTTTGTGAGTCTGGGACACGGGACGTTCCTGCTATGGGGCGCCAGCCCCAAGGAGGGACTGACTGGCTGGGAGGGGTGGGGGGGGAGGGACGTGAGCCCTTTCCCCTCTAGGGGGCGCTGGCCCTGATCCAGTCCCACGGCAGGGACTAGCTGGCTCAGGGGGGCAGGAAATGGGGCACGGACGCTTTCCCCTGTAGAGGGCACCGGCCTGGATCGGGGCGAGGGGGGAGGGCAGGTGTCTGGGCCAGGCTGTATTGAGGGGGCGGTGTTGCAGTCCCTGCTCTGGGGGATACACGGCCATGGGGCTGCCTCCTGCCCTGCCAGCTCCACGCCCCGGGGCAGTGTCAGGAAGGCCCCATTTCCCTGGGCCGCATGACAAAGGGCTGGGCGATGGGGCAGTTGACTGGGGCAGGATGGGAGACACGGGGGGGGGCCTCAGCACCCCATTCCCAGCACCCTCTGCCGGTCATGTGACCCTGAGGTTTCGGGGGGGGGCCGCCCCCAACCACCGAGGTCTCCTGGGGAATCTCGTCCCCCAAAAGATCCATCCCCCCTGAGTCCCAGCCAGGGTTCTCCTGCTAGACCCCCAGACCCCCCAGCCCCCCTCAATCTGACAGAGACACCCCCACCCCCAGACCCAGAATTAAGGCCACTTCCCCAGGAAGCGTCACCCCCAAATCTGGGGCCCTTGCACCCCAAAGTCTCATCGAACGCTGCAGACGGCCCCCGCCAGCTGACCTGGCCCCTGCTGAAATCTGACCCCTAGTTCTCACTGACCCCTAGAGCTGCCCCCCCCCCCCAATTCTCTACCTCAATCCACAAACTCTCGGCCCGGGTGTAACAGCCCATCCGCCGAGCACAATGAGCCGCTCCCAGCTCAGCCCGGCCGGGCCATTGATACCTGAATAGCTGTTGACTGTGTCCCTGCCCCAGCCCAGCCCCCCAGCGGCCTGCTGACTGCCTCCCCCAGCCCGGGGAGAGGAACCCAGGAGTCCTGGCGCCCAGCTCTGCCACCTTGCTCTAACCACTAGCCATCACAGCCAGGGAGGGAACCCAGGAGTCCTGGCTCCCAGCCCCCCCACCTCTAACCACTAGCCCTCAGCACTCCCCTCTCAGAGCCGGGGAGAGAACCCAGGAGTCCGGGCTCCCAGCCCCGCCCCCGCCCTGCCTGGCTCTCACACCCATCGGGGCCTGCAGAGCGATCAAAACCCAACCGAAACCGAGGGGAGATAAAGTCAGCCCCCCCCCCCGCCCTCCCCCAGAGGTGTCAGCCCCTCCCCCGCCCCTTCAGAGGTGTCACAACCCCCCCCCCCCCGCCCAATATCAAAGCTATTCTCTTGCTAAGCGCCCGGCTCTCACATCAATGGGGCAGCCAAGGTCTTGATGGCTCCCCCGGGGGGCTGGCTTCCTGGCCGCCTCGGCTCCCTGCCCCCCATGGCCTGGCCGCACAGAGCCCCCCCCCCACACACACACACAGGGGCTGCCCTGCCCCCAGCACCCCCCCCCCCAGCAGCAGGCCCGAGAGCCCTTGGCCGTGAACCCCCCTCCAGGGCGGGGGGTGGGGGGAATGGGCTAGGACGCCGGGGTTCTCTCGGCTGTGGGGGGTGGGGGTTGGGGTGAGGGGGGGCAGGAGCCAGGACTCCTGGGTTCAGCCATTGATTTTCTGATTCTCAGCTGCCTTTGAAGGTGAAATCACTGATTCCCGCCCCCCCCCCCCCGCTCTAACCACTACACCCCACGGCCCGCCCAGGGCCGGGGAGAGAACCCAGGAGTCCTGGCCCCCAATCCCCGCGTTGTGATCACCACCAGCCCCCCCCCATCCCCACCCAGAGAACCCAGGAGTCCTGCCCCCCTCCCTTCTCAGCGCCCCACGGCAGCGCCGGGGGCGATGGTCTGAGCTAAGTGGGACCCATTGAGCGGGCGATGGGGCACTTAGCGGGGGCGGGGGCGGGGGGGGCTTCCCGGGGCCCGACCTTGGCAGAGCCCCTGGCTTTGATCGGGGTGGGAGGGGCCGGCTCCTGGGAGCTGATTCACGGGCGGGGGAGGGGGCGGCCAGTGCCGGGGTGGGGCCCGGCCAGGGAGGGGTTAACGGGGCAGGGGGGGAGGGGGGGCAGTGGCGGAGCGGCTGGGCCAGAGGCAGGAGCTGCGGTGGGCTGGGGTCTCCAGCCAGCTTCCCCCGGACGCCTGGGTCCCCAGGAACCGAGCTGCGTCCGACAGCCCGGCTTCCACCAGCGGCGCTTTCCCCGGACGCCTGGGTTACCCCCGACTTCGCCTTGGCAAGGAGGTGGGGGCTGGATCCGCCCGGACGCCTGGGTTCTCCCCCGCGTCCCGGACTTAACCTTGGCCAGGGGAGGAGAGGAGGCAGCAGCCACGTTCCCCCGGACGCCTGGGTCCCTCGCCTGCTGTTTCACCCCGGACTCCCGGGTCCCTGACCGACTTAGCTTCACCCCGGACTCCTGGGTCCCTCGCCTGCTGTGTTACACCCCGGACGCCTGGGTCCCTCGCCTGCTGTTTCACCCCGGACGCCTGGGTCCCTCGCCTGCTGTTTCACCCCGGACTCCTGGGTCCCTGACCGACTTAGCTTCACCCCGGACGCCTGGGTCCCTGACCTGCTGTTTCACCCTGGACGCCTGGGTCCCTGACTGGCTGAGTTTCACCCCGGACGCTTGGGTCCCTCACCTGCTGTTTCACCCCGGATTCCTGGGTCCCACGCCTGCTGTGTTACACCCCGGACGCCTGGGTCCCTGACCGACTTAGCTTCACCCCGGACGCCTGGGTCCCTCGCCTGCTGTGTGACACACTGGACTCCTGGGTCCCTCGCTGGCTGAACTTCACCCCGGACTCCTGGGTCCCTCGCCTGCTGTGTGACACACTGGACTCCTGGGTCCCTGGCCGGCTGAGCTTCACCCCGGACTCCTGGGTCCCCCCGTCCCCTCGGCCCGGTGCCCACAGACCAAGCAGCGCCCTCGAGGTGGCCGTCTCGCCGCGTCCCCCGCCCCGTCACCATGGCTGGGCATGTGGGCCAGGAACTGGGGCGCCCGTACCCCTTGGCGGGGCAGGGCCTGCACCTCGACACCGTCCCACCCGGTCCGGCCAATGGGGCACCCCATGAGGGGCCCGCCGCCTTCCTGCCTGAGGCCTACAGCGGGATGGCCCCCGGGCCAGGCTACGGCTACCGGCTGGACTACGGGCCGCAGGGGGGGCTCCTGGAGACGCCGCCGGGGGACCCCGCCGGGACCCAGACCCTGCTTCGTGCCTGGTGCCCCTTCCCGATGGGCGGGGAGGGCTGGGCTCCCCCCTACGGCGCCCCCCAGCCCGTCGCGGCCTACGAAGGCCTGAAGCCTGATGTCAAGCCGGAGCGGGAGTGCGGCCAACCGGGCCCCTTCTACGGGCACCCGCCCCAGGCCTGGGGGGGCTGTTTCCTGCCCCAGGCCGTGGCCCGGCCTCCGGCCACCCTGCCCCCACCACCCCCCAGCCCCGCCGGCGAGGGGGGTGAGGGCAGCGGGGCCAGCAGCCCCCAGAGCGAGGGCAGCGGGGGCAGCCCCATGGCGCCGGCAGCCCCCGGCGAGGCCAAGGCGGATGAGGCGGAGAGTGGGGATGAGGTATGGACGGGCAGTGGGGGGCCAGATCCCGGGGGTGGATCTCCCAAGATCCCAGTGGGTCCCTGGAGATCTGGAGGAGATCCTGGGAGATCTCTGCTGGATCCACCAGCCCACCTGTGCAGGGAGAGGGAGATGCCCTGGGCTCCCAGCAGATCCTGCAAGACACTGACCAGATCCTGCGGGATCTGCTGCTGCCAGGCGCCCCTGGGCGCTGGAGAGATCCCAGCAGATCCCACCGGAGCTGAGCTGGGTAAGAGCTGCACAGCAGCTCCCAGCACCAGGGGTTGGGATGGGAAGGGAAGTCCTGGCTCCCAGCCACCCTCTCCCCTAACCACTAGGTCCCACTCCCCTCCCAGAGCCAGGGAGAGAACCCAGGAGTCCTGGCTCCCAGCCCCCACCCCCACCTCCAGGCTGGGCCCTGTGTCCGGCTGCCCCAAAGACAGATACTTTCCTGGCCTCTAATTGCGTCTCCTCCCTGATTTACGATGGCCCTGAATTCCCCCCTGACGGGCCTGGCCGGGCCCCACTACACAGCCCAAGGGGCCTGGGAGCCCGGACGCCTGGGTTCTCTCCTCGGCTCTGGGAGGAAAGGGGGGGGGTCTAGTGGTTAGAGCGGAGCGGGGGGGAGGGGGCCGGGCCCAACGTCCCTCCGCGTCCCCAGGGGTGGCCGGTGTGGCTGGCGGCTGCTCCCCAGAGGTGGCTGCATGGCCGCACACAGGGCGCGGCCGTCACACAGGTGCGGGTGGGCGGCATTCCTGAGCGATGGGGCCATTGCCCGGCTGATGGGAACCGATCGGCTCGTCCGCCAGCGGGGCCCCAGCTGTCTGAGACGGGGGCGGGGGGGAGCCCGGACGCCTGGGTTCTCCCCCCGGCTCTGGGAGGGAGTGGGGTCTAGTGATTAGAGATGGGGGGGGGGGGAGCTGGGAGCCCGGACTCCTGGGTTCTCCCCCGGCTCTGGCAGGACTCTGATGGTCGGGGCGGGGGGGCTCTGGGCGTGCCAGGAATCCCTGGGCAATGGTTCGATCCCCGAGCGGGCTCGGCTCGTCCCCCTGCCCCGGCCGGCTCAGGCGTCGGGCGGCCGGATTCCTGCGCGACGATCGGCCGGAGCCCTGGCTCCAGGCTGGACACTCCCGCAGCCCCAGCCCTGCCGTGCAGCCCCACCGCGGGGAGGGGCGTGGGGTCTAGTGGTTAGAGCGGGGGGGGCGGGGAGCCAGGACGCCTGGGTCGCCCCCCCGCCCTTCCCACTGACGGGGTCCCCCTCCCCCCCCCGCAGGAGCCCCCCAGCACGGAGGAGATGGAGCAGTTCGCCAAGGAGCTGAAGCACAAGCGGATCACGCTGGGGTTCACGCAGGCCGACGTGGGGCTGGCGCTGGGCGTCCTGTACGGTGCGTGTCGGGGGGCCCCGGACGCCAGGGTCCATTCCTGGATCGGGGAGGGGGACGCGGGAGCTTTTTCTCCAGGGGCGGGGTCCTGAGGGCCCCCCCGGACGCCAGGGTTCCTTGCGAGGCGGGGGGGGGGTCCCATGTCCAAGGGGGGGTGTGTGGGAGCGGCCCGGACGCCGGGGTCCCTCCAGAGGGCAGCGGGGGGCGGGGCTGTCCCGGACGCCGGGGTCCGTTCTGCGGGGGGGTCTCTCCCCCCGGCCGCACTGACGCCCCCCCCCCCGCCCCCAGGGAAGATGTTCAGCCAGACAACCATCTGCCGCTTCGAGGCGCTGCAGCTCAGCTTCAAGAACATGTGCAAGCTGCGCCCGCTGCTGCAGCGCTGGCTGGACGAGGCGGACAGCAACGCCAGCCTGCAGGAGGTGTGCGGGGGGGGGGCGCCGGGGGGGCGGGGTTCAGGAGACTTGGCCTGGGGGAAGGGAGGCCCCGAGGGGGCTGGGCCTGGGGGGTGATGTCACTGGGGGGGGGGACTGGGCCCAGGGGGGGCCTGGCAGGTCTGGGGGGGCATTGGCCAGCTGTGTGGGGGGCTGGGCCCAGGGGACGAGGGACTGTAGGGGGGTGACAAGGGCCTGCTGTGCCCTGGGGGGGGCGGTGCTGGTGTGGGGGGGCTGCTGTGAGCTGGGGGGGCGATACAGGTGCAGGGGGGTCGCAGTGACTTGGGGAGGCCATGGGGAGGCAGGGGGGCTGCTGTGACCTGGGGGGTTAACCCAGGTGCTGGGGGCCGGGGTGTTGGCAGGGGGGGCTGCAGGGGGCCGGGCGCCCCCACTGACCCCCGGCCCCGCCCCGCAGAGGTGCACGCTGGAGAGCGCGCTGCTGCAGGCGCGGAAGCGGAAGCGGACCAGCATCGAGACGGCGGCGCGGGGCTCGCTGGAGAGCTACTTCCTGCGCTGCCCCAAGCCCAGCCTGCAGGAGATCGCCCACATCGCCCACGACCTGCGCCTCGACAAGGACGTGAGTGCGGGGGGGGGGCAGGAGGGGGCACGGGGGCCGTCCGTCCGTCCGTCCGCGCTGACGTCCGTTCCCCCCCCCAGGTGGTCCGCGTCTGGTTCTGCAACCGCCGGCAGAAGGGGAAGCGCAGCGGGGGCTGCTCCGCCCGTGACGACTGCGAGGGGGGGCCCCTGCCCTTCGCCTCCCCCGGCCAGCTGCCGGGGCCCCCCCTGGGGCACCACCCTGTGCCCCCCCAGGGCTACAACGCCGCCGCCTTCGCCGCCCTCTACGTGCCCCAGTTCCACCACGGGGGGGAGCCCTTCGACCCCACCCCCCCAGGCACCCCCCTCATGGGCCACCCCATGCACTCCACCTGAGCCGGAGGGGGCATGTGGGGGGGGGCAGACCGGGGGCCCAGACACTGGCAGGCCTGGGGTGGGGAGGATTTTAACTGGAAACTCCCCCGCCCATAATTTTACAGCAAAGGATTGTGGGTAAATTGTCCAGGAGGGGGCTAATTCTGCAACACCCCCCCCATTTTAATTTTAGGGCAAGGGATTGTGGGTAATATTGTATTGAGAGGCAAATTTGCCCCCCTCGCCTGCACGATCTCAATGCACGAACCTGGACCCAAGGTGGCCAGGGGTGTGTGTGTGGGAGAACGGTTCTAGATCATCCTAGTCTAGAATGAGCAAGGGTTCTGGAGCCAGAGCGCCATCTTGGATCTGGGGCTCTGACCCACAAACACCTCCACCAGCGTGACTCTAGAAGCAGGATGCCCCCGCAGTGCTCTAGACCCTCCCCCCAGCACGGCCATCTGGGGCCTAGAATGGGCGATCCGGAGCCGATGGGGATGGCTAACAGAGTCCCGCCGGTTCCACATTCTTGGGGGTGTGGGACAGGGGCCTAGAACCGCGTGGACTCCTGAAGGTCGGCTCTGTGGGGTGGGTGGTTTCTAGCCCAAGCCTCATTGCTCTAGAATCAGGCCGCCCACTTCAAGATCTCACACACACGTACCTCAAACGTAGCTCTTCCGTGACCGAGATCTAGAATAGCTGCCGTGGCTCTAGAGCCCACTCACCCACTGCTGAGGCCTCCTGTGGAGGGGCTAGAACCTGGGGGGGTCCAAACCCTGCCTCCCCTTCAGGGACATCAGGTTGCCAGGGTGAGGGGGGGGATGATCCAAAGCCAGATCAGCCCACTGCTGAATCTAGCACCAGGACCACAAGTCTAGAACCTTGCTCCCTGCACCGAAGACCTCCTGCTACTGAACCGTAGTGACTCCAGAACCAAGACAGGTCACGTCTAGAACCACAGCGACTCCAGAACGAGGCTGGGAGGAGCCTTGAAGCGCCATGACTCCAGAACCGTGCAACCCCCTCCAGGACCATCCTTTCGCAGCCGCCTGCTGAAGAACGGCCCCCCAGGGACCCCACAGCCCCCGTCCACCACCCCAGGAACCTCAGGGGGGGTTCTAGATCAGCCACGTTCCTCTAGACGTCATAGCTCTTTTTTAGGGAATGCTGTAAATAGCGCGAGGCTCTTTTTTCTCCAGCAGGAGGCGAGAGCGTCCTGGCCCCTCACCCTGCCTCCGGCTGTGCCCCGACCCCCCCAATCTTTTCTCTCCCTCTTTCTTTTTTTGCTGCTGAATCGGATGTGGGCAAAGTGATTCGGGTTTTTTTCAAAGCTGCTTTCACCGGGCGGGAGTGAGAATCCCCGGCCGGGCCGGGCCAGGAAGCTGCTCCGCGCTCGCGTCCGCCTCTCGGGGCCTTATTAAACGACTCGTTACCCAAACAACTCCGCGGCGTCTGGATCTGGCTTTGTAACGGGAGATCAACGCTGGCGGGAGAGAGCGCGCCTGCCTACGCTGCCCCCCTGCCCTGCTCCACGGCACCCTCGGCTGTCCGGCCCCCCAGCGCAGCCCTCCCAGCCAGGAACAGGGGCCGCCTGTTGTTTCCCAGGCAGTGTGACTGTACCTGCCCCGCTCACAGCCGCACCCTGCTGTGCACACCGAGAGCCCCTGGTCCTGGGTTAGCGCTTCACCCCTCACGCCGCGGGTGTTGCAGGAACAACTGAAGCTCAGCTCTCGGAGGAAGCAAGAGGCAGAACCCAGGAGTCCTGGCTCCCAACCCTCCCCCCCCCCCCACTCTAACCACTAGACCCCATGTCCCTGCAGGACAGATTTCCTGGCAGCTGCTGTGGCCAGCAGGGAACGGGACCCCTATCCCCCACAACACAGCCCCCCAGCTTCTCCTGCCCCTGGGGTGGAGGGGTCAGCTCCAGGCCTGCAGTACCAGCCTCACACCAGCAGGCGGGCAGTGGCCGAGAAGGGCCAGGCACAGGCAGGGCGCACTGGGCCAGGGACGCCAACCCCACGCTCTGGTGCAGCAAATTGGCAGTGGGGGGGAGGGTTGGTTTTGCGGCGCACGTTGGACTCCAGTGGGCACAAGTGGAGTGGAAGGGCAGAGGAAAAACCAACAGGATCGGCTAGAAATCAATTTTTCTCTTTTTTTTTGTTGGTGCCGGAGCGAAAGAAGGAAAAAAATAACCAAGGGGAGAGGTGGAGCCGGGTCGCCTCCCGTGTGGGGGGAGCCATTCACCAGCGTCGTGGGAGGTAATGGTTTGCATGGGGAAATTGCGGGGCATGGAGAAGTGGCTGCTACGGAAATAAGGTGGAAAGACTGGCAGAGGATTCAATCGTGGGGGGGAGGGTCTTGGATGCCCTCCTGGAGTCCTCGTGAGCGTGGAAACGGCCGGGTCGTCTCCTCGTGCGAGGCTGCACGTCTGTCACACTTCCTCATGCAGGCCACTTTCTCACTGCCCTGACAGTTGTGTTTGGAGGGGGGTGGGGGGTGTCAGCGCACGACTGTCGAATGCTCTGAGACACCGGGTCAATGTTCGGCCCGACTGGGCCTCGTGAGGCTGCGGGCGTCCTTCTGAGAGTGAAATTCCAGCACGGGCACAGTCAGCGCAAGGCACAGGCGCTGGCGTTCCATTGGCTCTCACCGGCCGTGCACGTTTTCACAAGCTGCGGCTCACGCAGTGGGGGCTGGATTGTGGAGCTGGTGACCCGTAGAGGGGAAAGGCCCCGTGTCCCAGTCCCTGCGAGGGGGTCAGAAATCCCAGCCCAGGGGTACGTGCTCAGCTTCCTGTGGTGCACAATTGTCTTTGCAGAAGTCGCGAACCGGGCATCTCCCGTTTCCAGCGTCAGCCACGTGCCAGGCTTACGTTTCTTGCTTCACGCCCCTCGGCTGTTTTCACCCCGTCCCCACTCGCACACGCTCGCAGGGTGTCATCAGTCACGGTGCAGGAGTGTGTGTTTTCACCCACCATTGCCTGTGCGTGCACAATCGCCAGGCACAATTTCACCAGCCACTGCCCATCTCCCATGGTTTCACCAGTCCGTGCCAGAGTGTCACGGTGTCACCAGTCACTGCCCGTGCATGCACAACGGCCTGGCACGGTTTCACCAGTCACTGCCCATCTCACAGTCTCCAGACTCCTGGCCCTGGCCGCCCCAGGAGCCGCATTCCCCCGTCCCGCGACTACGTGCGGCAGCCCCCGCAGCGGAAGTCGGCCTCCTGGACGGCGCTGTAGCTGCAGCCCACGCAGGCCACGTGGAACCAGGCGTCGCAGCCGTCACACTGCACCCACTGCACCGTCTCGTCCTGGGGCAGGCGGCAGCGCGGGGCCGCGCAGGGCTCCGCCACCAGCAGCGTCTGCGAGAACACCTGGCAGGTGTCGCGCAGCGGGTGCTTCCGTGGCCGCCCCCGCCGCTTCCTGCAATGGGAGGGGAGAGGTGAGTGATGCCGGGGGGGGGGGGGGGGGGGGGGGGGGACGACGACGAAGACCTTCCAACCAATCACTGCCCCGATACTAAACCCGATGGCTCCCCCTTCATCCATGTGGGCCTCCAAGGGGCCGCGATGTGCCGGGTGTGGAAGCCACACGCTTTACGGTGAGTTTTGGGCCTTTCATGCACCCACTCTGGGGCAGAGCGCCGCAGGCAGTGCTGAGTATAACACAGGGCGGCCGATGACTGAGAGTAGCAAGGCAAACTCTGGCCCTCTCAGGGGACATGCAGGGGCTACGCTCCCGCCCCCTCGACGGAGCATGCTGGAAAACCGATTCTACTCACCCGGTTGGTGTGATCTGGAGTTTCAGTCCCGGTTCCGGCTGCGGCCGGCCGCTCCCCGTCCCCTCCGGTGCCCTCTGCTGGCTAAGCCGCAGCGGGCTTTGGCAGGTGTAGCCGTCCGGCTCCTCGTCCAGCCGGGTCACCTCATCCTCTAGCTCGGGGAGGAGTGTGTGGGCCGACTTCCGACGGCTTTTGGAGGCCCCGGGCCGGGCGGGCGGCTCCGACCTCTGACCCCGGCTGAGGGCGAAAGTCAGCGGCTGCAGTTTGAGCTTGCTGATGCTGCCAATGGAGCTGAGGACCAGGGTGGCTTTGGGGCGGGAAGGGCGGGAGAGCCCCGCGGGCCGGGCCAGCGGCCGGATGCGATGGTTGCCCCCGGCCAGCACGGGTTTGAAGCCACAGGGGAGCGGCCAGGGGGCCTTGGGGGCCGTGATGGCGGCGAAATCCTGAGGCCGCACCTGCACCTTCTGGAAGAGGAAGCAGAACTCCGAATCGCCCGGCGGGGGCGCCAGGGCGCAGCCCTCAGGCACAGGGTCTGGGTGGCCAAAGGTGACCAGGTCCCCATCGCTCAGCTCCAGGCGCCGGCCCCGGGGCACCCGCACCGCGTTGACATAGGTGCCTGGGGAAGATGGGAAGGAGAAAGCGGGGTGAAGGGAGTGACAGACGGACAAAGGGGCGTGCACAGGAGGACCCAGACAGTGCGGGAGGCCCGGTCATGACCGTGACATCTTACGCTTTGGGATCTTTTCGCTCACCACGGACATGCAGACACCTCTGGGGTGGGGCACATATAACGGCCAACCAGGGTCACTGCACGGGGAGGACTGGCCTGGGGCTGAAATGCAGCCCCCCCCGCTGAGCCCCCGCCCCGCTCCCTGCAGCCTGGAGACCCCCAGCGCTCACCGTGGGTGCTGCAGTCCACCAGACAGACCCGCCACTCCCCGGCGGCACTGTGAGGGTCCCTCTCGGCATGCAGCTCGGCGTGGACGCGGGACACCAGCCCCGGGTGGCGCTCCGACACCAGGGGGACGTCGCAGACTTCGGCCCGGCGTCCCAGCCGGTAGGTGCAGCGCGGCCCGGGCGGCCGGAAGGTGTGCAGGTCCCGGTTCGGGTCATCCCCGGGACAGGCCGGTCCCATCCGCAGCAGCTGGAAGCAGGGCAGGGCCTCGGACTGCATGGCCGGCACCCCCGCCCCAGCATCGGGGAGGGGGGGCTGGGAGCCAGGACGCCTGGGTTCTATTCTCCTCCGAGCAGTTTACTGGCTGAGGCCGGGGCAACTCATGGCAGGAGTGGCTGGAAATTTACCCAGCGCCTGCTGCGGACTCTAGACCCGCCCCAGCCTGTCCTGTCGTGTGTGTGTGTCTGGGGGGGGGTGTCTGTGATTAATTCCCTCCCTCGTTATCTAGCTGAGTGCACAACAACTCACTGCATCCTCCCCCGGCTGTGCTCCGCAGGGGGTCTGGGGACCCTGCTCTGGATCCCCCTCCCCCTGCTCTAGACCCTCCACCCTCGTGCCCCCCAGGGGCTCTGGAACCCCGTCCTGCCGGCAGGACTCCAGAAACCCCCTGCCCCCACCTGCCTCTAGCGCTGCCCCGTGGATCTAGAACCTCTCACGAACCCGCCCCGCCCCCTCCCGAGTGGGGAAGCGGCTCCGGAACATCGCGGTTCTAGACAGCAGCTCCAGCGCCCCCCGCCCCTCCTGCTCCAGGCTGTGACTCTAGAACCCCCGTCTCCTAGCAACGCAGCGCTAGAGCCCGGCCCATGGGGTCCTCGGCCCCCAGAATCCCGGGCCCGTCCCCTTGGCAACGCAGTTCGAGAACCCCCGTCTCCCTGGTAACGGGATCTCTGGTGACGTAGCTCCGGAACCCCGATCTCCTTGGCAACGGGACACCCCCACTTGTCTCGGGCCCCCGGCGCTGAGCCTCCGGCGCTGCGGCCGCTGCCCTGGCTGGGCTGGGGCTGGGCTCCGTGCGGCGCGCGCTGCCTGGGTAGCCGCCCGCTGATTGGCCGATTCGGGCGAGGTGGGCGTGGCCGCTGTCCCCCATTGGCCCTGACCAGGGCGGCCGCTCCCTGATTGGCCGGGACCCCGGGGTCACATGGGGAGCGGGCCAAAGAGTGGCTCCTGATTGGCCCAGTCTGACAGGAGAGAGGCGGGGCCACGCGGGGCGGGCTTCTCATTGGCTCGCCCCTGACGGGGCGGGGTTCCAGGAGCGCGAGAGCCTGAGCGGGGCGCATGCGCAGTGGGGCAGGTGGCCAGGTGGGGGGGCCGGGAGACGGATAGAGCGGGGCCCAGATGTGGGAGGGGCCTCAGAAGGACGAGAGCCTGGGAGGGGGAGGGTCCCAGGTGTGGGAGGGACCCTGGGGAGGTGTAGGGAGGGGGAGGGGCGGAGGGCCAGGGTGCTGGGGGGGTTATAGGAAATCGGGGGTTATAGGAAATAGGCTCAGGCGTCTCCCCCATGCCACCACTGCCCTGCGGGCTAACCTGGGGGGGTCCACCCCTGCTTTCCTCATCATGAGACCAGAAGGGCGCTCCTTCCCCCCACCCCGTCCTGTGACATGGGGGGGCCCTGGACAGCCTGGATGGGGTTAGGGGGTGTCCCGCTGGCGGGGCGGGGGGGCAGGTGGAGAGATGATCATTAAGAAAAAAGGGGAATTAACATCATCTGTGTGTGTGGGGGGGGGGGAAGACACTGCACAATGCACAAGCTCCCCTCCCCCACTTGCTGCAATCAAGGAGAACGGGCGCCCGGACTCCTGGGTTCTCTCCCCGGTTCTAGGAGGGCAGTGGGGGCTAGGGTTAGAGCAGGGGGTGCCTGGACTCCTGGGTTCTGCGGGAGACTCGGCCCCATGAAATGATCTCACGTTTAATCCAAACCATCTTTATTCCATGTCCAAACGTTATGAAAATCAGCCACCAACCCGGCCCCCCGCGGTGCCGCCTTACTCGCCGGCCGGCGTCTCCTCGTCCTCGTCCCCCAGGATGGCCGAGCTCAGGCTCTGCAGGTCGTCCAGCATGGCGGCCAGGCTCTCTGCGGGGACAGGGAAACCAGCATGGGGGGACCCAGGCTGGGGGTAGATCCCAGCAGGGGAACTCGGGGTGGGCCCTAGGCCAGCAAAGGGATGCCGGGGGAGTCAGGGGAGCTACAGTCCAGGCGGGGGGGGGGGGGGGGCACAAACCCGGCCGGGGGGATCTTGGAAGAACATCTGGGGTAGCCCAGGTTGGGGGGTTCTGGTAGGGTGAGTTCCAGGGGGGGTGCATAGATCACACTGGGGGGGCAGGATCCCAACAGGGGTCTGGCGGCAGGACCGTACCTTTGGAGGGAGGCCGGGCTCTGCCTTTCCCCGGCGGTGGCTGCTGGCCTGGCCCTGCCAGCTCCCCTTGGTCCCGCCGAGCCACCAGCCGGTTCTGCTTGTACTGGGCCAGGAGCCCCTCCTGCCGCAGCGTGGCCTGGGGGGAGGAAGGAGGCGGGGATCAGGGAGACGGGCGCGTGGGGCCAACGGGGGAGCCCCGGGCGGGTCGGGACTGAGGGGCACCGGCAGGGACAGGCGGGCAGCACCTACCATCAGCAGGTTCTTGTCTCTCTCCAGCGCCTGGAGCCGCGCGCTCAGCCGGGCCGTCTCCTCCCGCTTGGCTTCCTCCTGCAGCCGGGCCAGCTCCTGGCTCCTGGCTCTGTCCCGGCCTGCCTGCCGTTCGGCCTGACGCAGGGCAACCACTGTGGGGAGAGGGCAAGTGAGGGGCCCTGGCGGGGCTGTGGGGGAGCCTGGAGCCACCGGGCGGGCGGGAGGGAGGGAGGGGTGCCGGCGGGGCGGGGGTGTCTCTTACCGGCCTTCGTGTGCTCCCTTCGGGCCTCGTTCAGCTTCTGCTCCAGCCCCGCGAGATCCCGCCGCAGCCGCGTCTCCACCTCCGCCACCTTCTCCTGTAGGGCTGGGGGGCGGGGGGCAGTTAGCTGACGGGTGGGGGAAAGTGCCCCCCGCTGCCCCCTGCCCCCCACCCGCCTCTCCCCGCCCCGCACCTCTCTCATACTCGTTCTGCAGGCCGGCCAGCTCCTGGCGCAGCCCCTCGGCTGCCTCCCGGCTCTCCCGCAGCTCCCGCTGCGCCCCCTCCAGCTGCCCCTGCTGCTGGTGCCGCTGCCGCTCCGCCTCCTCCTGCTGCTCCAGCGCCTCCCGCAGGCTCCGCGTGGCCTCCCGCAGCTCCCGCTCGGCTGCAGCCAGAGGGGAGAGGGGTTTGGCATCAGCCAGCCGGGACCAGGGGCCTCTCCCCTGCCGTTCCAGTTGGCGGGGGACCCCCTCAGCCCGGCCCACGTACCTTCCTCCCGGGCTTCGGCCACCTGCTGCTCCAGGATCTGGGCCCCCTTCTTCAGCTCGGCCGCCAGGAGGTCCCGCTCCTGGTGCAGCAGGGCCAGCTCGGCCCGCAGAGCCTCGGGCGACAGGCTGGGGGGGAAGAGGAGAGTGAGGGAGTCAGTCGGCCCCCACACGAATCCTGCTCCCAGCCCTCTGCTCTAACCCCTGGACCCCACTCCCCTCCAAGAGCCAGGGATGGAACCCAGGAGTTCTGGCTCCCAGCCCCCCCGCTCTAACCACTAGACCCCACTCCCTAGTGGCACCCCTATAAACCCTGTGCCATCGGCTAGTGCCTGACCCTGGAGGGGGCATGGGGCTGGAGAGGACTCACCCGTCATTCTCTGAGCCCGCGGCCTTGGGCTGCTCATCTCTCTGCAGTCGAGCCAGGGCCACTTTACGAGACACCAGCCCTGCAACCCCACAGATGTAGTTACGGCCCCGAGATGCAGCTAGCTCTGGGGAGGGGCAGCTGGGGAACAGCCACACAGCACCATCACCCAGGGACGGCTCGCCCAGCACCGAGATGCAGCTACGTCTGGGGCAGGGCGACTGGGCAACAGCCACACAGCACCACCGCTCAAAAATTCGGGACAGGAAGTGAAGCAGGCTCATGTATCCTGCTGAGATCCAGAGAAGATCTGATCCGGGACACCAGGACGGATGGGCCTGGGGATCTGTTCTGGAGCAGGCAGGATACTGGGGTAGATGGGCTCGTGGGTCTGTTCTGGGGCAGATGGGACTCCGGGCTGGATGGGGCAGGCGGGATACCAGGGTAGATGGGCCCATCGGTCGGTTTCACTGCTCCAGTTTGGCCCTCTCACCTTGGATGGTGTCGACTCTCTTGGTGGCGAAGGTGACTCGGTTTCCCAGCCCCGCCAAGCGTGATGCGGCCGCCTTCAGCTCCGCCTCCTGCCCCCCAACCTGCTGGTGGAGCCTGGCGATAGGACGAGATGGGGGGTCAGAGGGCGCAACCTCCACACTCTGACCAATCACACACCTTGCGTCCCTCCCGCCAGGGCTGCGACCTCAGGGTCGTGACCTCAGTCACGCTAACCCCAGGGCTGATGGGATGCCAATCCACTGCAGCAAAGGATTCTGGGTAGTGGGGGCATGATGGGAGCTGCGGGCTATAAGGTCACGCTAAGGGGCGGCAAGCTCAGACCTGCCCACGGAGCCAGGGATCCTGGATGGGGCCGGATCGGAGCCGGCGCCCTAGAGGGCAAAGGCCTCTACTCCCCAGGGGTCCTCCCGTTTGTCGCTGGGGCACCCCCAAGCGGTACCTGCTGACGAGCTCCACAAGCTGCCGCAGGGCACCCTCAGCCACTTCCGCCCGGCCCTGGAGACGCTGCCCAGAGCCCTCCCGGTGAGACAGCTCGGCCCGGAGCGTCTGCGAGGGAGGAGAGCGTCAGGCCCAGCCGGTGCTCTGCCCTGGGGCTGGATCGGGGCCGGCGCCCCCTGGAGGGGAAAGGCCCTGGGGGCAGGACCTCACCTTATTGCTCACTCGTTCCAGGTCGGCCTCAGCCGCCTTATCCTGCAGGCTGCGGAGCAGCAGCGCCACCTTCTGGTCCCTCGACTCCACTTCACCCTGCAACTCTGCCACCTAGAGAGAGAGAACCCAGGAGTCCTGGCACCCAGCCCTCCCCCGCGCTAACCCTCCAGACCCCACTCACCGCCCCCAGAGCTGGGGAGAGAACCCAGGAGTCCTGCCACCCAGCCCTCCCCTGCGCTAACCCTCCAGACCTCACTCACCACCCCCAGAGCTGGGGAGAGAACCCAGGAGTCCTGGCTCCTGCCCCCTCTCCCCTCTGGCAGATCCTCACCTTCCTCCGGAGCACGTCGGTGGCGCCCGCGTGGCCCAGCTCCTGGGACCTGAGCTGCACCATGAGGGCGAAGACCTTCTCCCGCCAGCGGCTCAGCAGCGACTGGCTCTTCTGGGCCGGCTCGGGCTGCAGGGGGTCTCGGGGCTGGAGATTGGGGGAGATTCGGGGGGGGTCAGATCAACTCCGGGCTACAGTGCAGCCCCTGCAGCAAAGCGCCCCCATGTGCTACCCCAGGGAACTGCGCCCCCAGTGGTCACAGGGGGCCGTTACCTTCCTGGTCAGCTCCAGCTCCTGCAGGGCCAGGATGTCGCTGAGCGAGGCCAGTCTGAGCTGCAGCAGCTCCACCGTCGTCCGCAGGGCGTCACGCTCCCCTTCCAGGCGCTGAGGGCAAGGGGAAGGGGTGAGCGCCCCCTGCTGGGGGGAATCAGACCTGCTCCCCCCATGTGTGTGTCAATGACCCCCCACTCCCTGTGTGTGTCAGCACCCCCTGCTGGGGGGGGATCAGACCTGCCCCGGGGGGGGTCCTGCCCCCCGCAGGATGCAATGGGAACTGCACTGGGCGTAGCTCGTCCCTCCAAAACCCCTCCCTCCTCACCTGCACCTGGCCCAGCAGCTGCTGCTTCTCGGGTCCCAGCCCGTTCCCCTGCTCCCCCACGTAGGTCCGCAGCTGCTGCAGCAGGGCCTGCTGGGAGGCCAGCTCCGCCTGGGCCGCGCTGCGGGGGGAAGAAAGCAGGGGCTTGGCATGGGGACAGGGAGGCCTCCCGCCTCCAGGGGGCGCCGTCCTGCACCCGTTCCTACCTGAGCTGCTCCCGGAGGCTCTGGTGCTCCTGGCCCCTCGCCTCCAGCTCCTGCTCGAGCTTCAGGGCCCGCTGCCGCAGGGAGCCGACCTCAGCCCCATGGGCCTGGCAGAGACGGGAGAGCTGGGGGGAGAGACAGGACTGGGGTGGGAACAGAACCCAGGAGTCCTGGCTCCCAGAACCCACTGCTCCAACCACTAGGCACTACTCCCCTCCCAGGGCCTGGGATAGAACCCAGGAGTCCTGGCTCCCAGCCCCCCCACCCTCCTGCTCTAACCACTAGACCCCACTGCCTGCCCAGAACCAGGGACAGGACCCAGGAGTCCTGGCACCCAGCCCCCCTACTCACCTCGGCCTGGTGTTCGCCCAGCACCTGCTGCAGATGCTCTGTCGCCCTCTGGGTCTGGGCCTCCCCTTCCTGCCGTGCTGCCTGCAGCTCCCCCTGCGCCGCCACCAGCGCCTGCCGGTGCCGCTCAGATGCCACCTCTAGCTCCGCCCTCAGGGCGTCGGCTTCTGCTTGGCCACTCCTCCTCTGCTCCTCTAGCTCCGCCTCCAGGGCCTTACTTTCTGCTTGGCCACGCCTCCTCAGCTCCTCCAACTCTGCCTTCAGGGCATTGGCGTCTGCCTGGCCACGCCTCTTCTGCTCTTCTAGCTCCGCCCTCAGGGCCTCACCCTCAACCCGGCTCCTCCCCCTCAGCTGCTCCAGCTCCCCCTGCAGGCAGGCCACGGTGCTCTCCCTGGCAGCTGCCTTGGCCTCCTGCTGGCGGGTGGCGACTCGGAGCCCAGCTAGCTCCGCTTCCAGCCGCTGGATCTCATGCAGCTGGTGGGAAATGAGCTCGGCCTGCTGGGATATGGCCAGGGCGTGACGGGCAGCCGGGGGCTCCGCGTCCCTGTCCAGGGACCTGCAGGGGAGGGAGAGATGGACATGGGCCTTTGCCCTCCAGGAGGTGCCGGCTCCCATCCAGCCCCAGCGTAGGGACCTGGCAGGCTTGGGGGGCGGAGGGGGACGGGGACCCGGGGCCTTTTACCTGGTCCTGGCTCCCGGCTCCTCGCTCTCTGCTCCCGCCCGCCCCCTGGGTGCCCTGGCGCCCCCGGCGGTCCATCTCTGCAGCTCATCTCGGAGGCGCTGGTTCTCCTCTCTCAGCTCTGGGGGCTCCCAACAGGAGGGCGGCCCTGCCCTCCAGGGCACCGCTCCGGAAGCGGCCAGAGGAGGCGCCGACCGGCTCTGGAAATGCGAGGGCGGGATCAGCCCCCTCGGACCTACGGGAGAAATGACACGGCCTGGGACCCAGGCGTCCGGAGCGGCTCCGCACGTGGCTCAGCCCTAGGCCGCTGGAGACGGGGACCGGGACCCAGGCGTCCGGGACAGCAGGGCAGGGAGCTCACCCCTGCGGGGCTGGAGAGCGGGATGGGGACTGGGACCCAGGCGTCCGGGCCTGGGCTGGGCTGGGGGGACTCAGAGCGGCGGCTGTTACCGGGGGGCCGGGGGGCTCCGAAGGCGGCCGGCGGGTCCAGCTGATCCCTGGGCTCGTCCCTCTTGTCCATGGTCCCGGGGGGGGGGGCGACTCCTCCAGCCTGCAGGGAGCAGATCGGATCGTCTCTGCCCCGCCCACGGCCCAGCAGGGGGGATGGACCAGAGACCCTACAATAACACCCGAGCCGCGCACGCGCGGTATCCCCCTTGAACTCCCCGCTGGGCCCCGGCCCCCTCCCAGTCCCCTTCCCTCGTTACCCTCCCGCTCCCCCCACCCACAACACGCTCCGCCTGCTGTCCCCCCCCTCCCCGCGCGGGGCAGGCTGGGAGTCCGGTTCCCCCCGCGCGGGGCAGGCTGGGAGTCCGGTTCCCCCCGCGCGGGGCAGGCTGGGAGTCTGGTCCCCTCCGCGCTCCCCACCTGTCCGCTCCCGGCTCATCAGCCTCCAGCTCCCCGCCCCCGGCCATGTTCTCGGGAAACCTCGCGAGACCAACAAACAACCGCCGCCGCCCTTGGCCGGCGGGAACCCGAACCGGCCAATCAGCGGGGAGCGGCCCGCGCGAGGCCCACCCCCTTCGCTGAAGTCACCAATCAGCACCGACAGGGAGGAGTCAGCGGTGAAGCGGGAGGGAGACAGTCCATGAAGGAGCAACGACCAATCAGCGCTGAGAACGGATCAAGAGCCTCCACCCTCAGGCATTGCTGACCAATCAGGGATGCAGGAGGCGGGATTAGGGCGGAGAGACACGCCCCATGTATAGCTGACCAATATGAGCTCAGTAAGGGCAGGGCTCACAGGTAGGAGACACGCCCATCACCCCAGAAGACCAATCAGAGAGCAGTAGGTAAAGGAGGGGCGGGGCCTGGAGCCAGGCCACCTGAGTTCTCTGGAAGTGGGGTGGGGACTAGTGGTTAGAGCAGGGTGGCTGGGAGCCAGGACGCCTGGGTTCTCTGGAAGTGGGGGGGTCAAATCCATGGGATCCGGCTGGAAGGTCAAATCTCAGGGGCTCTGAGCCCTGGGAGAGCGAAAAGGGGACGCTCTGGGTTCTCTGGAAGTGGGGGGGTCCTGGTTCATGCCCCTGGGTTCTCTGGAAGTGGGGGGGCTGGGACGCTGGGAGCCAGGCAGCCTGCCCTGGATTCACTGATGGGCCTGCATCTGGCAGGTGCGGCCGCAGCGGGTGTAAAGGGGACGACTCCCGTGCCCCTCCATGCCCCGTGCGGGGCGCAGGCTCATTCAGCGTTGCCAACGCTCCGTAAATTTACAGACAGTCGTAAAAAAAACAATTTTATCACTGTCGGTAAATCCGTAAATAAATGGAAATGTCGGTAAAATTGGGTGAAATAAAACATTGTATTTTGACAGTGGTTGTCGCTCAGAATCGTTTCTTGGATCATAAAACTGCAGGGTCCAGGGCTGCATCAATTCCCTGTTTTCTGTTCTTGCACCACCCAACGAACCCGCTCGATCAATTAACTGCAGCTAAAACAACTGCGTCATTCCAAATTCCTGTGTCCGAGCATCGCGAGCGAGCGCACCCGTTGGTGCCGTTATCGTATTGTCTGTGGCGTTGTCAGTGATGTCAGTAAAACGTTCACTGGGTCAGTAAAAACATCAGCTGCACAGCTTCATGTCAGCAAAAACTGAAATGCCAGGATGGCAGCCCGGCCGGCGG
The DNA here is from genome assembly GCF_026122565.2 of Emydura macquarii macquarii. NCBI lineage: Eukaryota > Metazoa > Chordata > Testudines > Chelidae > Emydura > Emydura macquarii. The sequence goes on from NW_027131482.1 coordinate 241,887, forward strand.
GTGGCGCATCTCGCCCACGGAGGCCAGGCCGGCTCCCGCGCTGTGCCAAGGCCTCTCAGCGCTGCCCCTCCCCGCCCGGCCAGGCTCAGACCATGGCCTGTTCTCCGGTGTCTCGTGGGCAGGAAGCCCTCAGCTCCAGCGCCGCGGGGCCAAACCCGAGTTAGCTAGCGCCTCTCCACAGCTGCAGCCAGCACCCCTGGCCTGGGCCTGGCCCTGCTCACAGCCACCCCCAGTGCCGCTTCTCCCCGCCCCGTCACCTGGGCCGTGTGCCCCCCCACTGGCTCCCCTCTCCATGCGTCCAGCGTGAGCCGCTTGCCTTCACTCGAGCTGCTGTCTCTCATTCACCGTCGCCGCTCGGCTCTGCTCAGCCCGTGATCCCAGCCTCCGTCCATCGCTCCAGGGTGATGTTCCCAGACCCTTTGTGCGTCTTATGCTTGGGAAGAGCTCCCCAAACCCATCCCTCCCCTTCCCACCCTCTCCTGCAAAGCCGCCCTGCGCAGAGACGCCAGCACAATCCTGACAACAGCCGGGCCACTCAGCAGCTCAGACCACAGCCGGTCGCGCTGGCCAGGGTCATCTGATTGGTTCCTTTTGCCCTGCGCTGGTCTGGCTGTCTCCAGCTGGTGTCCCTTGTCTTCGAGTGCGAGCTGTGTGGGGTCGTCATGGAGAATCACCCACAACTCGTTGCAGGAGCAGCACGTCTGTGGTGCAGAATCAGAACGACTGTTCGTCTCCCTTCTCATCTGCTACGCCAGCCCAAGTTCTTTGATTTTCTCGTGCGTTGCTGCGTGTCCTGGGTGTAGCCCTTCTCCCCCATCCCCCGTGTGATTTTCTCCTTGATGTCTACATTTCTTTGGCTGGATTGGAGCTGTGCCCCTGCAAACTCTTCTCCCCACAGACGAATAAAATCCACCACCTCCTGCATACTGCGGGCTGGGGTATGGCTGGGGTGTTGAGTCGCCGTGATCAGCTGGACTGGCGAGCTCTCCACGCTGATCAAATGGGAAATGGGAATTCAACATTTCCCGGGCCTTTAACAGGGGCGGGGCTGTTTCCCATGTCCCTGGCTGCTGTGCAGCGGAGTCCAAAATGATCTACGGAGCGGTCACAGCAGAGCA
>NW_027131483.1:0-2440 GCF_026122565.2 Emydura macquarii macquarii
TCTAGTCCAACCTCTGCTCAAAGCAGGACTAACCTCTGCTATATCATCCCAACCAGGGCTTTGTCAAGCCGCAGCTTAAAAACCTCTAAGGATGGAGATTCCACCACCTCCCTAGGTAACCCATTCCAGTGCTTCACCACCCTCCTAGTAAAAAACTTTTTCCTAATGTCCAACCTAGACCTCCCTCCCTGCAACTTGAGACCGTTGCTCCTTGTTCTGTCATCTGCCACCACCGAGAACAGCCTAGCCCCATCCTCCCTAGAACCCCCTTTCAGGTAGTTAAAGGCCGCTATCAAATCCCCCCTCACTCTTCTCTTTTGCAGACTAAACAAGCCCAGTTCCCTCAGCCTCTCCTCATAAGTCCTGTGCTCCAGCCCCCTAATCATTTTGTTGCCCTCCGCTGGACTCTCTCCAACTTGTCCACATCCTTTTTGTATTGGGGGGCCCAAACTGGACACAATATTCTAAATGCGGCCTCACCAATGCCGAATAGAGGGGAATAATCACTTCCCGTGACCTGCTGGCAATGCCCCTCCTAATGCAGCCCAATATGCCATTAGCCTTCTTGACAACCAGGGCACACTGCTGACTCATATCCAGCTTTTTATCCACCGTTACCCCCAGGTCCTTTTCTGCAGAGCTGCTGCCCAGCTCGTCGGTCCCCAGTCTATAGCTGTGCATGGGATTCTTTCCTTCCTAAGTGGAGGACTCTGCACTTTTCTTTGTTGAACCTCATTAGATTTCTTTTGGCCCAATCCTCCAGTTTGTTTAGGTCACTCTGTATCCTATCCCTACCTTGCAGGGTATCTACCACTCCCCCAGCTTAGTGTCGTCCGCAAACTTGTTGAGGGTGCAATCTTGAACAAAACCGGCCCAGGACCGACCCCTGGGGAACTCCGCTTGTGACCGGTTGCCAGCTAGACATGGAGCCATGCAGTCGCAACGACTGGAACATTCTAACACTTCCCACTGAGCAAGGGTCTCTTAGTTCCCACAATTTTAAGGTGGCCATTGATCTGTGCCTACTTAACCACGCTTACGCTAATCTATGCTTCAGCTAATATCTTATGGGACGCAGGCCTGGAGGTCAGGGGAGTCGCCAGAAGTGATTTTTTGGCAGGGTCTGACACAGGTGGGCCAGCCGAAAACCAAGCTTTTCCCGAACGGCCTGTTTCTAGTCACGTGATGTTCAGGAAGCCACCGGCCGAGAAAGCTCCACTTCCCAAGGTAGCTTAAGCAGAGCTTGGATGGGCGTCCTTTCAAAGTGGGTGGGCCATGGCCTAACCTAGGCCCACCTGTAGCTACGCCGCTGCTGTAGGTTTCTTGCATTACAGCTAAGTAAAAGGCAAGCCAGTGAATTTAATGGGGGTGGATCTAATGGGGGCAGACTTCCCCTCTGGGCTACAAAAGGCCGTTTTCTACTGACATGTTACTGACTGTTACTGACATGTTAGCAAATGACAAAGACACAGTGTGTTCCTTTTGTCTGCCCGCCATGAGATGGGTTTTCTTTGTTATTGTGGAAAAGAGAATGGATGCAGTTAAAATGTTTCAAGGCGCAGTGAAGGTGCGATATATGATTGCACAAGCGAGGGAAAGCGCTGACTCCTCTTCAAGACAGACGCCAGAGCGAGGCCAAGCAAACGGCCAGGAAAGTGAGGGAGGTGTTAAAAAGAAACAAACATAGGGCCATTCACTGCACATGGCCAAGATGTGACGCTGCTCCCTGCCCCTCCCATGGAGTAGAAAAGGGGTTGTACCAAAGCCACCAGATCCAGACCCACCCAAAACAGAACATGACCATGTATCAGAAGGGGTGGTACTCGGGTGGTGGGCGGAGCTACCGGTATAATTAAGGCTATCAAGAGAAGGAGGGGAAACGGGGTCAAAGAAAGAGGGAGGTCTACGGGCACCTAGAACAAGGATTGCGGGGAAAGGGAAAGAAAACTTTATCGGCGTATAGGGAAATAAGCCCGACTGGTGTGAAAGGCTTGGCGGTGGCTGCAGATTGGACTCTGGGCTGTTGCTTTCTGGCGAACTGTGTCTGGAAACTGAGAGGGGATCGGGTGGGGGAGCCCTGACACTGATGTTTCAGAGCCTCCCTTTCTTCCTGCAACTGCCTGAAAGAAATTCACGGCCTGTCCCATTTTCTATCTTCTGCATCCCCCTTCCTCTTGTCCATGCAAGTGCCTGGAAGAGGAAATCCGAGGCTTGGAGATGCAGGTGGAAACACTGGTTGAGTTTAGAAGGGGGATCAAGCAGATGATGGAGCAAAGGGATGAGGAAGCTGAAGGGAAAAACCCAGACCTGCAGAGGTAGCAGGACCAACGAACTCGGAGGGAGACTGCTGTGTGAGGAAAGTGGCCAGTGGAAGCATGTGACTGCGAGAACCCGGCAGAGGAAAAGACGGGCTAGTGAAGGAGAAAGAGAGATAGAAAGA
>NW_027131484.1:0-2414 GCF_026122565.2 Emydura macquarii macquarii
GCCCCCCCAGAGGTGCCTGACCCCAGCGGAGCACGCCCTGCTCCGAGCTCTCCGGCCCCGGGCTGAGGATTGGCTCTGCGTCGGGAAGCAGGTGGTGAGATTTTCTGCGCGGTGTGGCCCACCGCTGACGTGGCAGGAGCCAGCACCGGGAGGACACTTCCCAACACAGCATTTCCTCATATGCATCCCCCCCCCCACACACACACACACAGACACACACACACAGACAGACACACACTCATCGCAGCCGGTGGCAGGGCGCTAGGACCCGTCATCAAGAATCCGACCCCGCATCTCTCCTCTGCCGGTTCCCTGTGTCTGGCAGCCCCACGGAGCCGGGCTGCTGCCGTTGCATGGCCGCTTCCTGCTTCGGCGAGCGGCGGCGGAGGGCGGTCAGTTATTCATCGGGCAGAGCAGTTCCAGACCAGTTCCCGGGAGCCGGTTCTGTGCCTAGCTCCGGGCGGAGCTTGGCTCGATTCAGACCCAGCAGCGGGTGGTGCCCGGGATAAATGCTGCAGCGCCGGGCAGGGCGCTCTCAGGGCGCAGGAGCGACTCCCCCGCACACAGACACTGTAAATCTACCTCGGCTCCTTCCAGCGCAGGTCCTGCAGTTCAGCGCCCGCCGCAGACCCTGCATCTCACACGGCTCCAGCTGGCGGGTCCGGTGAGCCGGGAACGCGCCAGGCGAAGCTGCGAGCCACGATCTGCACTTCTAGGCTGCGGCTGCTCGTACGTGCGGAGCGTTTGCACTGCAGATTGCCAGCATCATCATTCCTCACCGAAAATAATCCGCTCCCGCTGCTCAGCGGCGGTGCTGCCGCAGGTCTGAGTGGATCCGCAGCCGGTCCAGAGCCTGTGTCCGGCCAGAGACAGAGCCAGAGCCCCGGCTGCGCGCAGACTGCTGTGTAATTGCTCGCTGAGTCATTCGGCCGCCGCCCCCTTGCTCACCGAAATACCGAGCTTCACCGGCGATGGCGGCAGCAGCCTGGCGCCCTGGGGCTGCCCGTGAAATGCAGGACCTGCGGTGCAAGGAGCCGAGGTAGATTTACAGTGTCTGTGTCTGGGCGAGTCGCTCCCTGCGCACTGAGAGCTCTGTGACCGGCGCTGTGACATTTATCCTGGGCAACACCCGCCTGTGGGACGGAATCGGGCCAAGCTCCGCCCCGGGATAGGCACAGAACCGGCTCCCCGGCCACAGCGGAACTGCTGCGCGATTGCTCGCTGCGTCACTCGGCCGCCGCCCCCTCGCTCCCCAAAACACCGAGCTTCCCCGGCGCTGGCGGCAGCCTGGCTCCGTGGAGCTGCCCTGTACCGAGGACAGGGCGGGATCGCGGGGGTTCATGCTACGCTCCTCGCGCTCTGCCAGCGGCTGCGACGGGTCTTTGCACATGAGGATCTGACACTGATGTTCAGAGAAGGTGATTCTGGTTCTGGTTCTTTTCACTGCCTGACGCATCGTTGATTTTCACCACCGACCCCACAGTTCACGTCACTGAACAGCGCGTTGTTCTCACAACGCCCCGGACGTCGCTCACTTCACCCAGGGTTCATTTCTCCGAGCTCCTCATCCCGCCCTTCATTTCTCCCCCCCCTCCCCCCGGTCGAATTATTCACTTCACCGCCGGCCCTGCGGTGCCTTTCACCAAACCTCACAGCCTGTTCAAGGCCCATCGACTCGTTCATTTCACTGCGGATCACACAGTTCATTGCACCAAAATGTGCGTCGTTCATTCCTACGCGTAACCCATTGTTCATGGCACCGCGCGACCCATCTCACCGCAGAGCCCATTGCGTCTGGGCGGGAGATTGTTCTCTCTCCTGCTCTGACCGTTCGGCACTCGGGCAGGTAGAGGCTCTTCCATTAAGGGGTCGGGGGCAACCGGGCAGTGGGATGTGCTGCGCGATGGCCGGTGAAATGCGGGACCTGCAGTGCAAGGAGCCGAGGTAGATTTACGGTGTCTGTGTCCGGGCGAGTCGCTCCCTGCGCACTGAGAGCTCCGTGACCGGCGCTGTGACACTTATCCTGGGCAACCCCTGCCTGTGGATCGGAATCGGGCCAAGCTCTGCCCCGGGATAGGCGCAGAATCAGCTCCCCGGCCACGCCAAAACTGCTGCGTGATTGCTCGCTGCGTCACTCGGCCGCCGCCCCTCGCTCACCGAAAACACCGAGCTTCCCCGGCGCTGGCGGCCTGGCTCCGCGGGGCTGCCCGGCACCGAGGACAGGGAGCGCAGAGATGAGGAGCGGGGTAGATTCCTGCTCTCGGTTCTCGTGCTCTGCCACAGGCTGCGATTGATTTTTGCACAGGAGGAAATTCTGGTGCATTTGGAGACGCGCCGTTACAGGGCTGGACATTTCACAGCGCCCGGCGCATCGCTTCTTTCCCTACCAATCGCATGGCTCATTTCACAGCGGC